>NW_027126586.1:45000-87597 GCF_037325665.1 Littorina saxatilis | reverse complement strand
TCACACATGTCGACACAGCCGTAATGAAAAGATACAGCAGCCACCCAAAAAGAAATCAAAAACTGAAATAAATACTTACAAATCAAAAAATGAGGAACTCAATCCCAAACCGCCCCAGGCTAGTGCTGTATTTATCCATGAAAAGTTGAGAGAGAGAGAAAACTTAGAAACATCCATTCTAACAGACTTGCCACATCTAGCTGATCAATAACAGGAATAAACTCCAGTATAAACTTGACAAAAAATAATAACTTTTATTTGAGTGATTCGGTTTCGACAACCCCCTCAGCCTCACCACCACGTCGATTTCTCCCTTCCTCTTTGCATGCAACAGATCTGTTCGTTTTTTTATGCACCCCTCTGTATTTCTTATTATTATTAACACATTTCATCGCTGCTCACTCTCTCTCTCTCTCTCTCTCTCTCTCTCTCTCTCTCTCTCTCTCTCTCTCTCTCTCTCTCTCTCTCTCTCTCTCTCTCTCTCTCTCTCTCTCTCTCTCTCTCTCTCTCTGCCCCCCCACTCATCGATTGACATTATTTTTACAGCTTCCGCAGTCTGAGCACAAAAACTGGTTTGATGAGTACAGGGTTCAAATATCGCGAATTCCTTTTCTTGCTTTCCCTAATCATTTTGCTCTCTCTCTCTCTCTCTCTCTCTCTCTCTCTCTCTCTCTCTCTCTCTCTTTCTCTCTCTCTCTCTCTCTCTCTCTTTCTCTCTCTCTCTCTCTTTCTCTCTCTCTCTCTCTCTCTCTCTCTCTCTCTCTCTCTCTCTCTCTATGTGCGCATGCCTGCTTGTGTGCCTGCGGGTGTTTTTTTCTTGCGTATAATTGGCTGTTTGTGAGGACTCAGCGAACTTCTTTTAAATGTTAATTTGCTTGTATTGCTTCTTGATGGAAATCAAACATGTCATGTTTAAACCTGTTTTCACGAATTCGCAAACAAAATTGCAAGCCGAATCAACGAGATGTCCATGAAACTGACAGCAAACATGCCCAATGTTTAATCTTCATTCCCCTCTCTCAGACCTCCCCCCCTCCCCTCGCCCCCAATCTCCCCATCCTCCCTTGTGATATATGCGACTTTCAACAGTCGTGGACCGATGAGAAATTTTCGGACTTCTAAGTTTCAATTTAATCTCTGTCTCTCCGTGCATTTGATTTTCTCTTCTTTGCTCGACAACCTCATTTATTTACAAAATTCACCAAGTCGTGCGTTCACAGTCCGCATTTCAGTAAGCTCAGATTAGTTGGTAGCGCTATCTATCATGATATTGGACGTTTTCTTGTTGTGACTGTACCTATTCATTCACGCGCGCGCGCGTGTGTGGTGTTGTGTTGTGTTGTGTTGTGTTGTGGTGTGGTGTGGTGTGGTGTGGTGTTGTGTTGTGGTGTGGTGTGTTGTGTTGTGTTGTGTTGTGTGTATGTGTGGGTGTGTGTGTGTGCGTATGTGGGTGCGTGCGTGCGTGTGTGAGTGCGTATGCGTGTGTGCGTGCGTTCGTACGAGTGTGCGTGTACGCGCGCGCGCATACACACACACACACACACACACACACACACACACACACACACACACACAACAATTAACACAGTTTGTCTTCTGAAACTTTCACTTCTCGCTAACGTGCACTGGACAAAAGCACGAGGGATTAGGGAACACCAGTAGAAAAGGGAACAGAGAAGAAGAACAAGTCGCGTAAGGCGAAAATACAATATTTAGTCAAGTAGCTGTCGAACTCACAGAATGAAACTGAACGCAATGCCATTTTTCAGCAAGACCGTATACTCGTAGCATCGTCAGTCCACCGCTCATGGCAAAGGCAGTGAAATTGACAAGAAGAGCGGGGTAGTAGTTGCGCTAAGAAGGATAGCACGCTTTTCTGTACCTCTCTTTGTTTTAACTTTCTGAGCGTGTTTTTAATCCAAACATATCATATCTATATGTTTTTGGAATCAGAAACTAACAAGGAATAAGATGAAGGTGTTTTTTTAATTGATTTGGACAATTTAATTTTGATAATAATTTTTATATATTTAATTTTCAGAGCTTGTTTTTAATCCGAATATAACATATTTATATGTTTTTGGAATCAGCAAATGATGGAGAATAAGATGAACGTAAATTGGGATCGTTTTAGAAAAAAATAATTTTTTTTACAATTTTCAGATTTTTAATGACCAAAGTCATTAATTAATTTTTAAGCCACCAAGCTGAAATGCAATACCGAAGTCCGGGCTTCGTCGAAGACTACTTGACCAAAATTTCAACCAATTTGGTTGAAAAATGAGAGCGTGACAGTGCCGCCTCAACTTTCACGAAAAGCCGGATATGACGTCATCAAAGACATTTATCAAAAAAATGAAAAAAACGTTCGGGGATATCATACCCAGGAACTCTCATGTCAAATTTCATAAAGATCGGTCCAGTAGTTTGGTCTGAATCGCTCTACACGCACGCACACACGCACGCACGCACACACGCACGCACACACATACACCACGACCCTCGTTTCGATTCCCCCTCGATGTTAAAATATTTAGTCAAAACTTGACTAAATATAAAAAGGCAAATGCTTTAAGTGACATAAAGACGGACACTTTGTGATCGATAATGACATTACATGGTTCTCTTTTGAGCCGCTGCTTTTGTGGTTATCATTTTCCTCTCTCTGCATATTGCTTTGGTCGTATATTTCTGGTTGTCTTTTCAAAGACGGAATCGAAGGAGCCACCGCACTTAGATTTGGACTCAGTCAGGATGGTTGCTGACCGGAATGAGGGGTGTGGGTTTCTTCTTTTCTTTCTGTGCTTTTTCTCCGTACGCTCTTTCGTTTGGTCATTTGAGTGTTTGTTTGTTTGTGTGTTTGCTTTTTTTGTTCGCTCGTTTGTTTGTTTGTTTGTTTGTTTGTTTGTGTGTTTATTTCTGTGTTTGTCCGGTTTTTTTGTTTTGTTTTTCACCACTTGTTAAAACGAAGCCTTGCTTCTTTATCGAGTTCGATAATCTACTTGTCCTGAACTTATATAATACAATGTAACCGTATATAATTTTTCGTACATGTTTCTATGAATAAGGAAGCAATCCTGGGAGGGAAAACACAGCCCGAATGGGACCAGCACTCACGTTGAAGTCTACCACTTTATTCATTCCTGTCTTCGCACAACGCCTCAACCACAATCAGGTCAAAGTGAGTCAAACAGATGACTCCCATGCGGCACAATTAACACACCCTTCCAGTGCGCGATGCTAACCACTTTACATAAGTGCTGTTCACAAGGCTAAATTACAAACAACTTGTTCATCAACTTTCAAGTGATTTTTGACAGATTTTTGTTTACGCTCAGACTAGTTTTAAGCAACGATTATCAGCTGACCCGCACACCAGTTCGGGCTTGACTGGTCGCATTCCTTCTTTTCCGGCTAGACCTGAAACCAATCGGGAAGCGAGGTGACGAAAGTCTCCCGCCAGTCGCTTGAAAATCGACGATGAGTCGAGCAGAGCTTAACTGAAATTCCAAGTCGGTGCTAAATCTGAACTTAATCTGAACTTAATCGTAGGGACCGTTCACATGGTAGATTCCTGCCGACGTGGTCTCAGCGCCTCCTGAGCGACATCATAGATGAACAGCACTTTAGATTCACACGGTGAAAGGGGAACAAAATCCAATCAATTTCCGTCACTCATGTCGTGTCAAATGTAGGCTACTACAGTACCCATCCTACCCTCTCGCCACCATTTCAAGACTTGCCCTTTTTCAAGACCTTAATGTTTCAGATATTCAGTTCATAACCTCTGTAAATGTACCTCTAATTTAAAGGCTCCCTTATTTTTTTGACCTGATTTACCAGCATATTTTGGATGTGTTAAAACTGAGGGTGGTTCCACTGTATGACATGCCAAAGCCAAAGTCTCTACGTACTCGCTGACTTGCTGATTCCTCTGTAGCAAACTGGATTAGCCAGCCCGGCGCGGCGTGGACAGGGGGGACTACTCGTGTGCCACTTTACTGCCGAGGGGTGTAAGCCTTTCCTCATGCGTACTCATACACCACCAATATTTGCACGTGACAAACATTTACGCTAGGGGGAGCCTGGGCCTGTCAGAGAGAGGGGATGTCTCAAGAGTTATTTAGCGGACTTCGATCGAAGAAGACGTTTCTGGAATGGCGTGAAGAGTTTGACTGCGATAGGTTGTTATGTTTCGCCAGGACGCCTGCTGCAGAATTGGAAGCAGGATTTCGCGTAAGAGACTCGGCGTGTCCGTAATTATGCAAGTAGGGCAGGGGGGGGTGAGGGTGAGGGGTACGTTGGCAAAGAAGTGTGGAAAAGGCGTCGATAAAGGCTAAAAGGAAGGAGCGAAAGTGTGTTGTTGTTGATTTTGAACACCAACTCCACAGCATTACTCAGTGAGTTATATTTTCAGCTCGATGCAATTTGTCTTATCAGTAAAAAAACAATATTTTGAGGTTTTTGTTAACCCTCATTGCCATCAAGAATACGGATAAGGATACGATTGCATATAGTCATGTGAGGTTACCTTCATGAAATTTCGGACAAGAGTAGATACTTCACAAGTGTTTATTTCTTTAACAAAAACTAAAACTCCTGGGTCAACCCAATCAACGACGTGATACCAGAAAATGAAACCCCAGAGTCTTATATTTGCTTACAACGCACTGTCATAACATTGCACATTCCACGCTGGCCGGACAGACCACCATAACAGTTCTGCGCGCGCTTGCCAATTTCTTTTGGAGTGTCATCGCCGCCCCACGCAGAGAGCAAAGCAAACCCAAACATGCGGGGTTTGGAGAACAAACTCCAGATCAAACGTGTTTAGCGACAAGATGGCAGCTAGTGGCCGCTTCATAAACTGCCCTGTCAAAGCCTGTTGGGACAAAGACAGCAACACGAAGTGGCAAACCTTCATGTGGCACAGCTAAGTTTCTGTACGTTTTTTGTTTTTTTGTGAAGAGCCACCGATTCCATTTGAAGATTCCATTCCGCCGATTCCATTTGCATCAAAATTTAAAGAACTGTAAGAACTGAGAACTGCAGAAGCTTTGAGGTTTAGAAATCAAGTAACATAATATTGCATGTGAAAAGAATAAAATGATAAGGCGTGAGGAAACGTGTTCTGCGTAATAAGTTTATTTTTTTGTGCGAGTGGGTTTTATCAATTTTTGTTTTAGTTTTGTTTAATCTGTCTGTCTGTGTGCTTGCGTGCGTGCGTGCGTGTGTGCGTGCGTATGTGCATGCGTGCGACCCTTTGCCTGTGTGTGTGTGTGTGTGTGTGTGTGTGTGTGTGTGTGTGTGTGTGTGTGTGTGTGTGTGTGTGTGTGTGCGCAATAAAGGTGGGTTCTGACCATGTTATTAACCAACACAGCCTCCCCCGCTTAGCTTTAATGTAACGGGAAACCAAACACACGGCGACACATGCATAATACAACGATACACCATTATTTTTTGCTGAAGGTCACTGTTTTTCATACTGAGACTATTCTATCGCACGTGCATCACATTTCTATTATTTCTCAGTAACGACTCCTGTCAGATTTCTCCTTTCTCTTGGCGGGAATGAGGTCGTCTGAATGCAACGGTCGTATCGGATACAAGAAGAAGAAAATAGGGAAAGGGAAGAAGTAGAAGAGACGAAGGACGGGGCGGTGTGGGATACAGCTTGGAGATAGGGACCAAATACAAAATCTTTAGGCCCAAAAAAAAAGAAAAAAAAGTCTGTTTACGGTAACATAGGCAACAAAAATAGGGTCGGTAGGTCGGGATTTTAAAAAACAACAACACATTTTTAAGTTATTTTGCCAAAAAACAAAGACTTTTTATTTGTAATTTTTTTAAATTTTTTTTACATTTTTTTCCCAAATGCCCCCCAAAAAGTCTAGGGTCGGTCGGGATACCGTAAACAGACTATTTATATTTTTTTGCCTTACACGTATTACCCCAACCCGTTTTGTCCATCCCGTGTCGAGCTGTATTCGGATAAATTTACTAATATTGAACACATATTTTGTTCCTCTTGCGCACTTAATACAAGAACTTAAATTTTTTATTTTTTTAATATTTTTTTTACATATCAAGTTGTGACCCTCCACCACGAAATGAGTCGCATGTCACCTCGCGCGGTTCTGCGCTAGGCTTAATATTAAGTCCGGGGAGTGTCTGGTAACAGTGTGAAGATCACCTTAGTCACAGGCTTATAACTCAAACAGTTTTCGCTCTTTTCTAAAAAGATTTTCACCACAGGATAGAGCATAACAAACTCTTTAGGAAACTAAAAATATGAAAATCATGCAAAGGTGACATGCGACTAAGTTCCGTGGTGGAGGGTCACATTTAGACAAAAAATCCCATCTGTCCATCTGGTACACAAATGCAGAAACTCTTATGTGCACTTACATGGTAAGTTCATTTTGCTCATCTTGTACACGGTAAACGGATTCTCAACACGTATTTACACAATCCATATTTCGTCCATCTATTGTACTTTACAAGTTACTCTACTCCAGGTATTGAAAAAATTCCTTTTGTTCATCTAGTCCACGTCCACGGTAAACAGATCAGATTATTTTAACAAAACCCGTTTGTCAATCTGTATGAGGAAGCTCTTTTGTATAGAACGAACACGTTTTGTCAATCAATTTAAGCACTAAATAGACATTATACGCGTGGTTACACGTATTGAAAATATTGACAGGCAGGTTTCGATGCGTGAAGGAAAATGTTCAATTTCAATGCATTCATTTTAATGGTCAATAAAGTGTTGTTATGTTATTGTCACTGCCATTATTATTTAGCTAGATATGTGTGGAATCTGTGTACGTATTGACACAATGTGCTTTGTACGTCTGGTGCACTAAAATCAGACATTAACGCCCCAGTCTCAAATGGTTTACAGAACGATTTAAATCTTCTCACGAAAAAAGCAGTTCTAACCTTATGGTACACACTTGCAATAGCATTTAATAGCATTACATTTACGTTTGAACGGCTACTTAGCTTGCGTAAACCACACACCAGTTTTCGTGGTTGATCTAACCCCTGAGCCATCGTAGACCCGTGTGATCCACTTTCCTTTTTTTCACAATTTAGTCGTCAGTTTGTGATTTCAATGCGACTCGCTGTATCTGCAATAGCACGTTATTGTGTACCTCTGAATCTAAAATGCAACAAACGACTGCGAGTCACACGAACTTATCGGCGGCGGTTGGCTTCAAAGAAGCAAGCGCTATGCAAAAAGGTTGGCTGGTTGGGGAAACACGACCTTGCGGGAACTGCTTCCGGGATCCCTTTTTTCAAACTTTTAAAATTTCGAATTGTACTGATCTTGTCTTGATGAAAAAATAATTCTTTTATAATTTAAGAATGTTTGTGTAACAAGCTGTCAATTTATCATTTAGATTTTAAAAGTTAGGTCTAGCGCCAAAACGAGGCTTCCGATTTGTCTAATGGTAAATCCGTTCTGACTGCACGAAACAAATTCTTTGCAAAATGACTCACTCTCAACAGAAAGCAGCCAGGATGTTCCCGTTCGGTGAGGGTTCAAATGGAAGTATGTTTGTACTGTATGTAGAGGCTCGGGGAGCTGCAGTGATCAGAAACGGATGGTTTACGGGAGGCTGAGTGTCCCTTTCTTTCTTTCTTTCTTTCTTTCTTTATTTGGTGTTTAACGTCGTTTTCAACCACGAAGGTTATATCGCGACGGGGAAAGGGGGGAGATGGGATAGAGCCATTTGTCAATTGTTTCTTGTTCACAAAAGCACTAATAAAAAATTTGCTCCAGGGGCTTGCAACGTAGTACAATATATTACCTTACTGGGAGAATGCAAGTTTCCAGTACAAAGGACTTAATTAACATTTCTTACATACTGCTTGACTAAAATCTTAACAAAAATTGACTATATTCTATACAAGAAACAATTAACAAGGGTAAAAGGAGAAACAGAATCCGTTAGTCGCCTCTTACGACAAGCTGGGGAGCATCGGGTAAATTCTTCCCCCTAACCCGCGGGGGGTAGTGTGCCTTTAACAAAATAAAATGAATTAATATCTAAAAAGACAAGAAACAGTGTATACAGTGAAAACACCCAATCTAACACTCCCTCCCCTTTACAAACCTGTTTTCTCAGACTTTCTTTTTAAAACCTCTGTAAATATACCCCCATTTTAAGACTCCCTCCTTTTTCAGACCTGAGCTTTTCCATTTCTTATTTTTATTTAACACGTTCTACCCCACCTATGTTGGCCAAGTTCTTTTTAGCCGAGACCAGCTGTGCTGCAGCAGGTCACTCAGAATTGTAGTGACTGTGTAGTAACTGTGTATCAACACGCTGGAATGCAGGCGTTAGATGGACGTTACAGGAAGCGACTAAAGCTAACAGTCTGAGCGGATATATCCGTACCTGGTCAGATAGAGCCATATGAGTGGGTACGGATATATCCGTACCTGGGAGACAATGAGTTAGAAGGGGGTTCCACTGTAGCTGCTAACCAGATTTGTAGCGTGAGTCGAGATGCTGCTGGGAGGGGAAGGGGTAGAGGGGAGGGGAAGGGGTAGAGGGGAGGGGAAGGCGTAGAGGGGAGGGGGGATAGATGGGTAAAGATTCACACGATACAAGAGAAGACAAATGGCCCGCGGGCAGGAAAAGAAGCAAATTAACATCCGCTTGCCTGTGTACGAGAAGTCCGAGACGGAAAAAAATATCGCAGCGACAAATACACTTAATTTCTATCCCGAAATGGTTCTTGCGTGCGTTGACCTGGGCACAGTGAGCCAAAATGCCTCGCCCTACACTCGATTTGTGATACGGAACAAACAATCGTAAAAACTCCTACAGCGATAACCGCCACTCCAGACGCCATCTTGTGCGCAAACAATGCAATATACAACCTTGCCGATTAACATAACGCGGGAGACTTATAGCGCTCACAGACACTCACACGTTGGACACATCAAAGACGGAAGCGAAGGAGCACCGAGACAGTTCGGATTGAACTTCCTTGGGTTGGATTTACTGCTTGGACACCCGCACTAAGAATTTGATTACAAGTCAGCATGGTTGGGAATCAATCAATGAGGGGAATTGGTTAGTAAGAAGATGTAGGAGGAGAAGAAGAAGAAGAAGAAGAATTAGAAGAGAAGGAGGAGGAGGAACAAAATATAAAGTTTATCAAAAGCAGCAGTAATAAATGAAAGCGAATAACAGAGAGAGAATGTGGGCGCACGAGAGAGAGAGAGAGAGTGAGAGAGAGAGACAGAGACAGAGACAGAGACAGAGACAGAGAGACTGAGACAGAGAGACAGAGACAAACACACACACACACACACACACACACACACACACACACACACACACACACACACACACACACACACACACACACACACACACACACACACAACCACGCGCACACACAAACGCAAATAAGCGCGCGAAAAACGCACATACCCCTCCCCCCCCCCCCCGACACACACACATCAAAAGGAACAGAGATAGTCACAGACCGGTGGAGAAAAAAGACAAGATATACAGAAGAACAAAGAAAAAACAAACACAAAACACACTACAAAACCAAAACAACAGGAAAACACGAAAAAGATAGGTTGAAAGCTTAAAAGCTAAATGTTTGTGTTTTCTCTCTGGAGCCTATTCGGCTTCCTGTTCTTGATTAGCAGAACGGGAATAGTCATCTGTCAAAATATGCTGGTAACACTCCTGTTCTCTTCAAATTCCAGTCCCCAATAGACGATATTCGGAAATGACTTTGTCACGTATTTCTGGGTTGTGGAAAAGGTTGCTTTACCTTGTTTCCAAGCCTATAATGTCAAGTTTAGCTTGCCTCAGTGTTTCTATTGAAAAGCACAGAGAAACAGGGGAAAGCAACTCTTCCAAATCCGATAAAATCCCGACAGAGTTAATTCCGGAAGTCGCCTATTTCAAGGTAAAGGTCAGTGATGGGGGTGGTCAGTGATTCTCCAAATGCAACTGCTCGGGCCCATGGGGGGCGAAGCCATCATTTTTCGTTCCTCTTATTGATTTCTTCGCAATTCCCCACGCAAAAACAGTTCCCGCGAACTTCTTTAAACAAGCGTTTGCCGGCTTTGATTCTTTCGCATTTAGGCTTCCCGGCCAAAGGACTTTGGAAGAGGCACTCGCGATTGGAGGATTTCGCCATCAGAAGCCCTTCATTAGCCCCCCCTCCCTCCTCCCCTTCATTACCAGAGTTGGAAGTTGTAACCTTTGTAGTTTTCTCCACTGTATATCTTTTCAACATCTTGATTTGTGCAACTTCTGACGTTTTAATTTGTTGTCGTTGAGACTTGCGGCTGCTAGTACAAAAAGATAAGCAAACAAAACAAAAACAACAAAACAATCGAAACTAATCGCTTCTCGGTGAGTTTAGAAGAAAGCAAGTTACGCTCAACAGATGAGCAGGCTGCCAAAATGCCAAAATGCCATTCAAACTGCAATCGTGTCCACCGCTATCAGTTAATTGGATTGCCTTTTTTGCTTAAGTTTCGTTTCGCTTTGTTCTCTATTTGATTCTTTTTGTGGATTTGCGTGTATCAGGGTAATTCCCAAGCACAACTCGAGCAATAGGATAGAGACTTAAAGTTTCAGTTCGTCCAACAGTTGCGTACTGCACTGCCTGCGGACTTTCCTTGTAACGAGCAACTGTTCTTTTCAATCCAGCTGTCCTTTCCAAAAACGGGCAATTGGGTAAAATGTAAACAATAATTCACCGAAAAGTAGCTGGATGAAGTGTCATCGAAGGAGATCCTACAAGTGTAGACGTGCCTTGTCTACTTTGTGATAATCTCGTTTTTTCTCAGCAACTCTCGCCTTATACGAGAACCTACCGCCCCGCGATCACTCACTGCGGCAGATCGCGTCTGGTTCGTTTCGTGCGATTCCCAGGGACGTGAGAGATGGAGCGGCTGTTGAAATGTAGGCCAGTAGCAACAGAAAGGCCAGGGTAATTTCAGGTCAGCGCACGTGCGCAGCGCTACCCGCCGAGTTTTGAACAGTTTCCAACTAGAAAATGGGTCTCTCTCGCTGTGGGCGAGTAGGAGGGGAAATTTTGTAGCAGTCAGGGATAAAATGACTGGCTGTTATTGACTGGAGGTTTGCTAGACGCCCTCCTCCCCCATGCGACGTGCCCCAAAACGACCTTTTTTCTAATTCTTTTTTTCTTTTCGTTGAGTGACTATGTATATATATATAGATTATATATATAACCAAACATGTCATACAAACATTTTGTACGGGACCACCCAAATCAGCCAGAAAATGTGGAACAGGTTGATATTGCCGTAGTCTGGGACTACACGGAACCATTTTCCAGAGAAAGGATGAGGGTTTTGGCGGGGGAAAGGGGAAAGAGAGGGGGACTGGCAATTACTTTCAATACATTTTCTTTCAGGTACAAAGCTGTCTAAATATTTAAAGTTAAGAGAATTTTTCGAACAAATATTTTTGAACTGTTCAATCCTTTTTGATTGATGTGACTCTACTTCCACAGTGGACATGATCTTCTGGCTGTACTGTTGTTGGAATTGTTCAGAGTCCGGCGCTTAAAGGCACACTCCTTTTCGTGAAAACAGTTCGTTTCCGTATCTCAGATCTGGCTAAGCTTTTACATGGAGTAAGATCATCACCCCCCCCCCCCTGGTCATACACACCCCCCCCCCTTGGTCATACACCAAACACAAACAGCCCGGCTGCTTTCTGGCCACAGTGGACATCTTTTTCATGATTTCGTTTCGCGGAGATGACGAGCCAAACTTGTCGAGAAGGAGTGTTCCATTAAAGGTGGTCGTCTACATTTTTGCTTTTTTTCAATAATCTTATGGTTAGATTTCGCTAAAAAGTTATGTCAGATGATGAATGAACCATGGGGAAAAAAGTTATAGAAAAAGAAATATATGTAAAAAAAAGATTTTATTTTTGGGTAGCGTGACTCACGCTTCCAATATTTTGTTTTCTGTTTGCTGAGAACATGTGCTTTGCCTAAAAATACTGACCAATCAAATTCATGTCACTATGCTTATAGCCACGCCCAAACAAGTGCAGCAACAGTTTGACACTGGAGCGCTGTCCACGCTTTTTTTTAAACGCACGAAATGCACGGGATTTGAGAGGAGTTTTGCGCTTGGCAATTTCCAAATATCAATCAATGAGGCTTATATCGCGCATATTCCGTGGGTACAGTTCTAGGCGCTCTGCAGTGATGCCGTGTGAGATGAAATTTTATACGGCCAGTAGATTGCAGCCATGTCGGCGCATATTTACCTTTCACGGCCTTATTCCAAGTCACACGGGTATGGTAGACAATTAACTGTGCCTAAGCAATTTTGCCAGGAAAGACCCTTTTGTCAATCGTGGGATCTTTAACGTGCACACCCAATGTATACACGGGGGGTGGTTCGGACACCGAAGAGAGTCTGCACACAAAGTTGACTCTGTGAAATAAATTTCCGCCGAACCTGGGATCGAACTCACGCTGACAGCGGCCAACTGAATACACATGCAGCGCGCTACCAACTGAGCTATATCCCCGCCCCAATAAGGATATCCTACAATGAGTACTACGCTGGAATACTACAATGAATTTTCAAACGGCTACACTGGCTTCGTCTTTCCTGATCGAAAGGGGGTGTATTGTTGATATTTGTAAATAATAGACTCTGCATTTTAATGGTCAAAGGGAGATTTCGGTATAAAAATGTAGACAAGGACCTTTAACACTCGCGCGTCAATGTGTGCACAGAAGGCGACTGTCATCCAGATGAGAAGTATACGACGTGAATGACGGTTTACACTCACCGTATGACTATTTACTGCTGGAGATTGCCTTGCAATTTGAGACTGAAACGGTGTCGTTTTACAATCGTCCGGAAGGAAACTGTATGTTTCTCTGTCTGTGTCTGCTTGCCTGTAAATGCAAACCCGCTTGCATGCCGAAGCGTGTATTCGTGCGTGATTGGTAAATAACTCAGTGAGAAAGAGACTCTCAAAACTACCAGGAATGGCGCACCTACCTGCATTTCAAAATCGATTTCAAATATCCTTCACTGGGACGCAGCAATTACTCGTTCGAAATTTAACTCCACCCTTGGGGTTCTTTCAGCAGAGTTCTGTTAGGTCTTCAAACTGCATCTCTTGGTTGGAAGTCCACCAGAAAACACGTTTAGGACTGAATCGACACAAATGTGTCAACCTCGACGCCGACTTTGCATGAATTATTTAAGAAATTTAAGTCGGACTCGACCCGAGTTAAGGTTGTGTGTGTGTGTGTGTGTGTGTGTGTGTGTGTGTGTTTGTGTTGAAGGGGAGGTACTAGGTGTGTGTGTGTGCATGCGTGCGTGCGTGTTTGTGTGTGTGCGTTCGGGTGTGTGTGTGTGTGTGTGTGTGTGTGTGTGTGTGTGTGCGTGCGTGCGAACGTGCATGCGTGCGTGTTTGCGTGTGTTTCTTTTGATGAAACAAGCTTTATGGGATATAGAGAAGACTTTTGCCGTCTTTATGGACATTTGAGCAAATTAATGTACAGATGGAAATATAAATCCAAACAACATCCATGGGTAATGTGTTTGCAGTCTGCCCTTCAGTAAGCTTCATCGATAAGCCTGCGTTCGGAGGCATCAACAGTCTGCTTTTTGGTACGCTATGTTGTTGCACCCCTGCATCCTTGTACATTCACTCTCCTCGTTTTAGTTTCTTATTAAAGCCACTATAAGATGGAGGGAGGGAGGGTTAAAGGTTGTTAACTTTGTTTTTGTTTTGTTTAATTTTGTTGTCTGTCAGTTAGAAAGTTAATGTAGTCGAACCTGCCTACAACGGCCAGCCAAGAGATTGACTCAACGGGGTTGTTATAGAAAGGTGGTGGTTACGTAAAGGCGAATTCTATAGTACAAACAACCCACGTCGGGGATCCTTTGGCAGTGGTCGTTGTATGCAGATGGTCTTTATTGTGAGGTGGTCGCCACGAAAAGGCGAATTCTATAGTACAAACAACCCACGTCGGGGATCCTTTGGCAGTGGTCGTAGTATGCAGATGGTCTTTATTGTGAGGTGGTCGCCACGAAAAGGCGAATTCTATAGTACAAACAACCCACGTTGGGGATACTTTAGCAGTGGTCGTTGTGTGCAGATCGTCTTTATTGTGATGTGGTCGCCAGGGCAGATGTGACTGTACACCACAAACAAATCTTACTCAGCATAGCAAGCAGCTCAGCCAGCCTGTTAACTTTGTGTATGTGTCCAGGCAGAAGGATGCCCTTGTCACATTTAATGGCTTGGAGAAATCTGATGTCGTGTAACGTGGTCGTTTTACGCGGGTGGGAAGGCATCTTTAGCCCATCCGTCTAATATGCATTCCTGAAAGACTTGCTTTGCGACCTCTCTTCCTGCTTGCCCCGTTTGCAAACAGTAAGTCATGTCACGTAAACATTTAACTGTGCAGTAAAATCCAGAGTGAATGATGCTGAACCAGGATTTTTTTTAAATCTGTGATTTGTCAACATAAAGGGAAAACCCAAGTAAGCCACAAAACGTTCATGTCAATTTGGCAACAAAAACAAGGAAACTTCCACAAATCACCGTCATTAAGTCGGAACCTTGTGTTCATTTCCAGCAGAACAAGTCCTCGTGAGAATGTCGATTGTTGGGTCATTTCAGGCACCGCAAGCAGAGTGGTGTGAATAACGTAAAACCTTTTTTTTTGGTCACTCTCCTCCTAAATGAGCCTCGAGAAAAAGCTCCATATACCGAGAGAAATTATTCTGCCCAAGAGACTGAAGGGCGAAAGGGGAGTTTTATTGGGGAACCTTTTTCTCGGAGCCAGTGGCCTGTTTCTGACTATCTCCGTAGACCTCCTCCCCCTCCGAACTCTTTTTTTCTCTCTCCCTCCCACTCTCTCTCTCTCTCTCTCTCTCTCTCTCTCTCTCTCTCTCTTTCCCTCCCTCTCTCTCTCCCCATCTCTCTCTCTACAACTTCCTCTATCCCTCTTTCTCTCCCTCTTTCAATCTCTCCTTCTCTTTCTCTCTCTATCCCTCTCTCAATCCCTCCCTCTCTCTCTTTCTCCCTCCCTCTCTCTCCTCCTCTCTCTCCCTCCCCCCTCTCTCTCTCTCCCTCCCCCCTCTCTCCACCGAGGCGCATGAGTTTCAGTGGATTCCGCGTCCTGCTTCACGAAAGAAATAAGGCGATGGAGGAAAGCCCATTGATTTTGTCCAAAATGCGTTTATCGGCTCAAACTCCTTTAGAACCGACTTCTCAGTTTCTAAGAGAAATGTTTGATGAGAGGAACTCGCCTTCGACTTCTTCGTCAGCGTGTGTGTGTGTGTGTGTGTGTGTGTGTGTGTGTATGTGTTTGTGTGTGTGTTTGTGTGTGTGTGTTTGTGTGTGTGTGTTTGCGTGCGTGCGTGCGTGCGTGCGTGTGCGTTTGTGTGTGTGTATGCGTGTGTGTGTGTGTGTACGTGCGTGTGTGTGTATTTCTCTCTTTCTATTTTGTTCTTTCTCTCTCTAACTTTTGTCCTGTTACAATACATCCATCGGCTAACTCTTGCACCAATACCACTGGGTAATGTGCTGATTGCTTCAGCTGGTAAAGTTGGGCTGTTTTTGTTGTGTGTTCTCTCTCTCTCTCTCTCTCTCTCTCTCTCTCTCTCTCTCTCTCTCTCTCTCTCTCTCTCTCTCTCTCTCTCTCACTCTCTCTCTCTCTCTCTCTCTCTCTCTCTCTCTCTCTCTCTCTCTCTCTCTCGCTCTCTCGTCCATTTCCACCCCCCTCAATTCGGCAGTTTTAGTGAAACCCAATGTTCCCATCGTTGGCATCTTCAACATCGAATACAGGACGGGTCACATTGTCTCCCTTGTCAAACAAATTGATGGCATCATTCTTCTAGCCTTTACAATCAGACATACCATCACATATCGTGCTAGACGTTCACATGAAGTGAAGACACCCTTCATGAATTGAAAACACCTTCGACTTCGACCCATATTCCAGTATTCAACAGTCTATCTGCTATGCTTTTTTTGGTTTTGATGTTGTTGTTGTTGCTGTGGTATAGTTATTATTGCATATTGAAATAGCTGTCTCTAGCCAAATAATTTGGGGGAAAAAGTCAATGCAAAATGTTTTACTTTTTTTCTGAATTATTCGGTGAGGGACACCTATGTCAATATGCAATCAAATTCAACCGCAAAAATGTCACTCCAGGCTGTTGATTGTTAGAGTGTGTGGAAGTGAAAGAATGCTTTTATCCCATGTAACAACCTGAACAGATCTGAGGTGAGGGACATGGACGTTCACTCGAGAAGGAGTGCACCGTTCAGCGTATTTGCCCAGGACATTGACCGCAGCGTCTGATCTATCGAAGACCTCAAGAGGCTGAGCTTAACGTTTAGCTCACTTCGTGCGTGTCCTACGGGATATGAAGCCAGCGATCTTCTGAGAGCGTCGAGCATTCATGAGGTGGGCAGTGCATGGACACACCAAGCGACGCTCTCCCACGGATGCAGCACTGCTGAACATGATCTAAAGCTCTTGGCAATGTTTTGTCGGTTTCGCAGATTTAATTACCGTAAAATCCCTAGCAAACGCCCACCCCCCTCTGCACAGAGTTCGGGTACAAGTAAGGGGTGGGCGTTTGCTAGGTATACACCCATTTGCAAGATAAAGTGTCATCACATTTTCACAAGGAAAAAAACGTGATACCATGTGATTTATGCAATTTTACTGAAAAATAAACACACCGTTTGTTTACACAAAATTAATAAAGATCAACGTTCTGTGATAGAAAACAAAGAAGAAGAAAAAACCGGCGAATCATCGAACAGTGTGCACAAATCGTAGATAAAGGAGGCTAAATAAATGTGACCCTCCACCACGAAATGAGTCGCATGTCACCTCGCGCGGTTCTGCGCTAGGCTTAATATAAGTCCGGGTAACAGTGTGAAGGTCACCTTAGTCACAGGCTTATAACTCAAACAGTTTTCGCTCTTTTCTAAAACAGTTTTCACCACTGAATATAGCATAAAAAACTCTTTAGGAAAATGTAAAAATATGAAAATCATGCAAAGGTGACATGCGACTCATTCCGTGGTGGAGGGTCACACATTTTAAAACAAATTTTAAAGCAAATTTTAAAACAAATGTTAAAACAAATTTTGTTTAAAGCAAAAATGGGATGGGCGTTTGCTAGGTAGTGACCCCTCTGCACAACTTTTGGCCAAAAGTGGGGGGTGGGCGTTTGCTAGGTAGTGACCCCTCTGCACAACTTTTGGCCAAAAGTGGGAGGTGGGCGTTTGCTAGATACTGGACGTTTGCTAGATACTGGGCGTTTGCTAGAAACTGGGCGTTTACTAGATACTGGGCGTTTGCTAGATACTGGGCGTTTGCTAGGTAGTGACCCCTCTGCACAACTTTTGGCCAAAAGTGGGGGGTGGGCGTTTGCTAGATACTGGGCGTTTGCTAGATACTGGGCGTTTGCTAGATACTGGGCGTTTCGCTAGGGATTTTACGGTACATACAATACCGTCCCATGCACAGCCTCGCGGTGACAGGACATTTTCCATTGCTCTTCCCAGAGACATATATTAACTATTTTTCAAAACCGATAGAGGTGAGAGAAATTCGTCTGACGTGACGCCATTGTTGCCATTGTTACGTCGTCTTAAACTTTGTTTCGCTTTTGACATCAGAGGTTTCGATTTGGAAAAGAAAGTGAAAAGGATACGTCTCGGTTTGCTCAGTCGGTGTCGTATCTCATTAAAGTCACCTGCCTTCTCCGAGCAAGTTGACATGAGCATGTTGGTATCAAAATTAAAAACTAAATATGAAAAAAACCAGAGCATTCTAAATGCTACTTTTAAAGTCACGGACATCGAATTATACTCTATGGAAAGCGTGCACGCTGAAAGGGGATCACCAACACATTTGTTATTTCACAAAATAGATTCGGCAAAATCTCACTCAGCACTCTTGTTGTTTTGTGTGTGTGTGTGTGTGTGTGTGTGTGTGTGTGTGTGTGTGTGTGTGTGTGTGTGTGTGTGTGTGTGTGTGTGTGTGTGTGTGTGTGTGTGAAAGTGGGAGAATGCCTTCTATGTAAAATCCTGAATGTGTCTGCGATGGTTCATATGATATACACCTTTGGTGCCAGCCTTCTATCATAGCTTGGTATTTACCGAAGACTGCCAGAGATGCACATTGCATACCTTCAGTGCAAATCACTGGGGACATGGAACTGTTGACTGCACTAAATCCGCTGTCATACATTCAGAAATGACGGATTCCCCACTAAATTCCCAAAACATGAAACTCAGGGAATATCAATAGCAGTGAGCATAATCCAGCTGGTGCCTCGGGGGATTGTGACGGACACATTGCTCAGCTCAGAAGCCCACACCGCTAGGGATTTGAAGCTTCGACAGGCTTAGTCCCTTGCCAATGCTTGCAGCGAAAGAATGTAATACAGCTAATGTTGATATATATCGACGGCGCTAAGTCTTGGTTAAGCTATTTTGTCGCACACACACACACACACACACACACACACACACACACACACACACACACACACACATCTTCTTTGTCTTTGTCATGGACAGTTTCTACTCGTTCCGTTTGGGGCGTACCTAAACTAGTGAGCATTGATTGCAGATACTCCTGCGCGAAATCGAGTGAGAGCCATCCTGTCGTTAATTTCTTCAATTGATTCTCTTTTTCCTAGCAAGACTTGTGGCACAGAGAGAGACAGAGACAGAGACAGAGACAGAGAGACAGAGGGAGAGAAGAGAGAGAGAGAGAGAGAGAGAGAGAGAGAGAGAAAAAGAAAGAAGAAAGGTGGAGACATAGAGAGAAGAGACAGACAGACAGACAGACAGACATACAACCCGACTGGCAGACTGGAAGGCAGGAAGGCAGACGGACAACAGAGACAGAGACAGAGACAGAGACATACAAATAAGGAGAGAGCGACAATATCTCTATAATTGGTGATCAAGTCTACATGCGAATTACATAAAACGCTACAGCTGATTAATGTGATTTCCACTATGATCTGTATTTATCATGAGCAACTGCATGCCCTTTTTTTAAATGTGCAAATCGAGTCCTGTTGAAAAAAAAACCCACATTAATGCAAAATCCTTAAACCTTAAACTTAATAAAGTACAAACACATAGGATGCTTTAGAGAGTCCGTTATAGAATGTTCCATGACTGTTTTGTTCTTTCTTATTTAATTCCACGCGTCTTTTGATCTTGCCTCAAGAGAGCTTCAACTTCTGTCAGGACAGTGACATTGACTCCGATTGACACCTCAAACCGCTGAAAGGTTTCCCAGAGCTGAAAGCTTTCAGTTTTGGAAATCCCTAGACCTTGCGTTTCCCAATATGACTATGTATGGTCTTGGATGACCCAAAGCTTCGTGTTTTCCCAATGTGACTAGAAGAAGAGGGCAGTCCAGGGTGTCTTGGATGTGTTTTCCCAATGTGACTAGGAGAAGAGGGCAGGCCAGGGTGTCTTGGCACGGTCAGGCGAGGTTTACCGAAACTATTACAGGACCATTGATCTTCGCGCCTGCGCGTTGCAAGACTCAGGACATCAGTGCGGGGGTTTCAGCTACTGTAGTAGAGGTTGTTGACTCTTCGGCGAGTCTCTGGGTCTCTGTGGGTCACACTGTGTTAAGGGAGAAGGCTGTTTTGGTCTCCATGCTGGCTTGCTTGTAAACTAAGGCTAATTCGGTTGGGACAGAAATAACTGGTCTCTTTGTTGTTGTTTTGATATCGTTGGATTCTATTTGCAGTCATGAGATTATGAAATAAAAGTTTTAAAAAGGTCTGCAAACATGGCACCAGTCCCCCGCACACCCCGCTCCCGGAAAATAAAAAACAAAACAAAACAAAACACGTTTTGCAAAATCGCGCGATCTTTAAACTAGGGATCTCAAGAATTTTCTCTGGGGCTTTTGCAATGCCAGAAATCCTCCAACTGGTGCACAAATCTTGTTCAGAGTGATGTAGTTTCAAACCGCCAAGACAACGGGCGCAATGGCCTTGTGGATAAGACGCAAGCCTCCCAAGTGGAAGGTCGTGGGTTCAAATCCCGGTCGCCCCTGGTTGGTGAAGGGTGGATGTTTTTCCTATCTCCCATGTCAACTTATGTGCAGACCTGCTAGTACCCTATCCCCCTACGTGTGTACACGCAAGCACAAGACCAAGTGCGCACAGAAAAGATCATGTAATCCATGTCAGAGTTCGGTGGGTTATAGAAACACGAAAAATACCAAGGATGCATCCTCCAAAAGCGGCGTATGGCTGCCTTGATGGCGGGGTAAAAACGATCATACACGTAAAAACCCACGAGTGAGGAAAACATGAGTGAACGTGGGAGTTTCAGCCAATGAACGAAGAAGAAGAAGAAACCACCCAGACGTATTTAAATAATAATAATGTTCACTAATAAATGAGAACGATTTTTAAGTGATATTTATTTATCGCAATGTCAGTGACGCACTTTGACCTGAAACGAAAACTGGATTAAGCTATAACTGTAACATTCATCAAATCATTATTTCCTTTGATTGCATATCAGAATTGTATCGACGACGAGATGGTTTCATTTATACACGTCTTCTGTGGAACCACGCGTTGATAGTTGCTTTTCTTCAAATCGTCTTTTCAGAATGAATCGGATTCTGCCACGAAGCTCACGCACGCTGCGGGGAATAGTAAATGCTTTCGATTTCTGCTCGCCAATGCATTTCTACGCCCCCCCCCCTTCCCCATCTCTCTCTCTCTCTCTCTCTCTCTCTCTCTCTCTCTCTCTCTCTTCTCTCTCTCTCTCTCTCTTTCTCTCTCTCTCTCTCTCTCTCTCTCTCTCTCTCTCTCTCTCTCTCTCTCTCTCTCTCTCTCTCTCTCTCTCTCTCTCTCTCATTATGTATCTATGCGGCCCAAGGACAGATTGTAAGAAAAGGCGTAGCCTTAAATCTTAATCCGTGTTAAATAAAGTTCAATTCAATTCAATTCAATTCAACTCAATTCAATTCTCTCTCTCTCCTCTCTCTCTCTCTCTCTCTCTCTCTCTCTCTCTCTCTCTCTCTCTCTCTCTCTCTCTCTCTCTCTCTCTCTCTCTCCAATGCCCCTTTCACTAGAGTTGTGTCCAGCCCAACCCCTTTTTCGATTTTATACACCTCCTCAATACATGCCACAGAAAATGCATGCAATTCTCATGTTGTGTCCAACGACCTCCAGCATTTCCTAGGCGCCAAAAAATGATGCCACAACACCAAAACATTGAGAAAAACACTCAAACACTTTGCAACATGCAACGCTGCATTCCTCACACTTTATTTCCGTCAGGAATAAAAAGAAAGGAAGACACAGAGAGAAAATTACTCTTCCTTTCGGATAAATGGCTTGTTTTTGGTGCTCGCATTAAAGGTTTGTTACGACGACCTTTTTGAGACGTGATCGGTTCCATCAGGAGCTATTGTGCGCGTGCTTCCCTCTCCCAACCTCGCCTTTCTCCGGCCCAAGAGCAGTATCAGGAATAGCGTTCCAATTCAACCCTGTCCTTGCTAAAATGGACATCGTGAAAAACAGCACCCGTTGTTGTTTTGCTTTCACAAGAGCAACACTACCGCGTTCGTTTTGCTTGATTGCACAACTGACAGCTACAGAGGATTCATTTCTAACCTTGTCAGTTTTCGATGACAAGTTGCATCGCCAATCGAAGCGTGCACAATTCTCAACTGCACTACATGTCATTTTAATGCATAACAAGTCGCGTGAGGCGATATAAAAACATTTAGTCAGTCGTTATCAAACTTTAAAGATCAGTACCAGAAGCCAGTCATCACCGAGACTACCTTCAGATAGTCTCGGCTAACCAAAGACCGAGACGGGTCACGCTCGTCTCCGCGAAGCATGCGACCGTAGTACTTACTGAACCTATTTTCTTTCATTCTAAACACATTTGTAGAGTAAACATAAAACGTCTATATACTTTTGAACTCAGGAGAAGAAGAAGAAGAAGACTACAATGCAATCGTGTTTTAATCTGTTTCTGCAAATTCGATTTTAATGACAACTTTAATGAGCAAACTAATTAACTAATTTTCAAGCTCCCAAGCTGAAATGAAATCCCATAGTCCGGACGTCGTCGAAGATTGCTTGACCAATGAGGGCGTGACAGTGCGGCCTCAACTTTCACTAAACGCCGGATATGACGTCATCAAATATATTTATCGAAAAAAAGAAAAAAACGTCTGGGGATATCATTTAATTTTGGATGATTAATGAGATGAGGATGATTATAATGATGATGCTGTGGATTTCCAATTTTGGTTTGAGACTACGTGACAGAGCAGCACTCTATTAAGTTTCATGAAGATCGGTCCAGTAGTTTTCTCTGAATCGCTCTACACACACACACACACACACACACACACATACACACACACACACATACACACACTCATACACCACGACCCTCGTCTCGAGTCCCCGTCTATGTTAAAACATTTAGTCAAAACTTGACTAATTTTGGATGAATCTCAAACAGAATGAGGCAGAGCGATGTTAAGATATCAAATAACCAAAGGGAAGTAATCGCTCTTTATGCATACGACATGTTCATTTCAATGCTTGTTATTCTCTCAGGTGCCAGGATATAAGGTTCCGTACAACTCTCGCTTACTCTATTACACATGTCGTATGCATAAAGAGCGATTACTTCCCTTTGGTTATTTGATAATTTTGGATGATTAATGAGATGTGGATGATTATAATGATGATGCCATGGATTTCCAATTTGGTTTGATGTCTGTGTTTAGAGAAACCAAAGCGCTTTTTCCTTGCGTAAAACAACAAATGTTACCCTGCACTTTAACATATTGTGTTATTGTCAACCTTGGTGAATTTTTAAGCCACGCTGTATTTACTCGCACGCTCTCTAAACTGGTACAAAAGGTGCCCAGGAAATGGAAGTAAAACCAGAATTCAAATCAGCACACCTGGGCCGAGACGCACGAGAAAGTTACCAACGCAGTTTTGAATTGGTTAAGATTAAGATTTGTTGTGATGTCAACGAACCAGACCCCTCGGTTTGTTCTCACCCTGATGTAAGGTGGCACCCAGTTTTGTGCAGTGCACATCAGCCCTGAAATCTGGAGAAATCAGAAGAAAACAAGTCGCGTAAGGCGAAAATACAACATTTAGTCAAGCTCAGTCGAACTCACAGAATGAAACTGAACGCATTGCATTTTTTCCGCAAGACCTGTCCACCGCTCGTGACAAAGGCAGTGACATGAACAATCCAGAAAAGCGCGGTAGCGGTTGCGCTGAGGAGGATAGCACGCTTTTCTATATCTCTATTCTTTTTAACTCTCTGAACGTGTTTTTAATCCAAACATATCATATCTATATGTTTTTGGAATCAGGAACCGACAAGGAATAAGATGAAATTGTTTTTAAATCGATTTCGGAAATTTAATTTGAATCATAATTTTTATATTTTTAATTTTCAGAGCTTGTTTTTAATTCGAATATAACATATTTATATGTTTTTGGAATCACAAAATGATGAAGAATACGAAAAACGTAATTTTGAATCGTTTTATAAAAAAATAATTTTAATTACAATTTTCAGATTTTTAATGACCAAAGTCATTAATTAGTATTTAAGCCACCAAGCTGAAATGCAATACCGAAGTCCGGCCTTTGTCGAAGATTGCTTGGCCAAAATTTCAATCAATTTGATTGAAACATGAGGGTGTGCATGTGACAGTGCCGCCTCAACTTTTACAAAATGCCGGATATGACGTCATCAAAGACATTTATCAAAAAAACAGAAAAAAACGTCTGGGGATATCATACCCAGGAACTCTCATGAAAAACTTCATAAAGATCGGTCCAGTAGTTTACTCTGAATCGCTCTACACACACACACACACACACACACACACACACACACACACACACACACACACACACACATACACCACGACCCTCGTCTCGATTCCCCCTCTACGTTAAAACATTTGGTCAAAACTTGACTAAATGTAAAAACCACACACAGAATATTGGAGAAAAAAAATTCACGAGTGATACATGTATCCCCCACACAGCAAGAGCAGTTACATCAGGCGGGTCTGTGCACTGCGTCAGACGGGTTGGAATAGCCTGTCTCCTGGACCCCCTTGACTACTACCAGTAATTGCGCCTCACTAATCCCGTCTTGCAGGAAAACGACCCCGCCTGTCCAACGAAGTCTGCACAATGAGGTCGGTAAATGGACCTCCTGGCACAGGGAAGACCCTTGTTCTCGACCGTTAGCCAAGCTGCGGCGAAGGGTACGGCGTGCCAGGTCTTTTCGGTGAAATCGGTACAACACCCTGTAAATCAGATCGACGAGGGTTTCGACTGGGTTTTTCCCTCTACGTTATGCTCAGCTCCATTGGGGTTTTACCCACCTCTCCGGCCACCGAGCTGTAAATTACCACAGCTCAGTGGCTCGGGCCAACTCCGCCATTTTAGGAACCCGGCTTAAGATGGTCCAAGTAGATTAGCCTCCCTTGCATGGCCCCGATAGGGGTCGTCCTGGTCAGGGGCTTCTGCGATAATTCGCTTCCATTGTGATGCTAGATTTACCAGATTCGTAGTAAATGCTTGTTCCGCCTCCGGGCCAAAGGGACAGGGACAGGGAATGGTAGACAAAAGGGAGACGGGGTTGGAGGGTGTGTGTGGGTGTGTGGGACGTAGGGGTGGCAACGTGGTACTTCGTAGCTGAGTCCAATTACCACATCGATCGAGGGATGTGGTTGGGGGCTCTCGCCTGGCCAACGCCGTGCAGGCGTGATCTTGTCTGTGCAGGGGTGAGAAATCGTATGTCCTGCTACATGATGAGTTCGCACCAAGCACGCTTTCTTTTCAATCCTTCCCCCCAGCCTTTCTTTCTGCGTGGCGGTGGAACGCTGGCTCTTTGACATTTTCTCCGCACAATTGTTATTCCTTCGTCTTCTACCCTGCGAGGAAACCAGGACTTTAACTTAAAAGGAGAGATCCTGGCAACGGTTCCAGGTTTGATTGAGATATGAGTCGGAACAGAATTCATACATTATGGCCTATCGTCTCATCTGAAATCAGCCTTGATTTTGTGTATGGGTTCGAAAGGACTTAACACATTAATGTCTTTTATCTTCGCTGAAATGATGGCACCCGCCAACTGTTGTTTGATCTCATGCAAGTTTGCTCTACCAAACTTCCATTTAGAATTGCTATTGGTATTCCATAATACAGACTTCATGATACAAAATACTCTGCCAGCCATTGTGCAAGACTTTGCTGTCGGGAATAGGTTTTACGAATTTAGTTTTTCCGGCATTAAACTTAAAGCTTCTTGGTACTAATGCTGCACAAATGCGCTGTTCGATTGTGTATGACGTGGCTTTGTGCAGATCCCACGGTATACGGGCAGCATTTCCGCTGTTTCTCCTCGCCACTTCACTCACACAAGTTACATTAGCTACAGGGTGGTCCAAAACTATTTGACCTGATTTTAATATATTAATTTATCCTACATACGTGAGAGAGACACCCGTGAGATAATAATCGTTCAAATCACACGTGTGTATATCATGTAAATGAGGTCATGTCAAGCAAGCCTGGCAAGGACCTGTTTTTCCACTGCTTATGATGCCAAAGTCACCGAGACAAACGTCATTATAGAAACAAAAATGGCGCTCGCTAATTACCCTCGATGAATCTTTAGAACTAACACGTCACGCCATACTTTCAGAGTGACGTTTCTTTGCTTTGACGTAATAGATTGCACGAGGCTTTAGAAGAGATCGAGGTTCCAAAACAAGCGTCTTCAATTTAGCTGCCTCGACTACAGGACATTTTCAGTAAAATACACGTAAGTACAGTATGTAGGATAAACAGAATACTACATGGCTTGCTGTGTCGTACCAGATTTACACTCGTTGCTTTTTCAAATAGTGAACAGCTCGCTTTCGCTCGCAGTTCAATGTTTAAAAAAACAACTCGTGTAAATCTGGTCCGACACAGCAAGCCATGTAGTATTCTCTATGTTCAGTTGAAGTGAACAAGAGATACTAAAATTCATCCGGATATCAAAATCGAATAAAATGTTGATGTGTGTGTGTGTGCGTATGCGTGTGTGTGTGTGTGTGTGTGTGTGTGTGTTTGTGTGTGTGTGTGTGTGTGTGTTTGTGTGTGTGTGTTTGTGTGCGTGCGCCGGTCTGCATGTGTATGTCTGACTGTTTGTGTTCTTGTGTCAGTGTGTACGCTTTTAAGTGTGCGTGCGTGCATGCCAGCGTGCGTGCGTGCGTGCATGGGTGCGTTCGTCTGTTTGTCTTGTCTGTCTGTTTGTCTGTGCTTTTAATTCTGAATCAATATCTGTGCGTGCGTACATGCGTACGCGGTTGTGTTTGATAAAGTGTTTTGTAATGACACTGACACCATAGCAACACCTCGGCCAGCAATACTATTTGCACTTCAATGACACTGACCCTTATTGTTGCCTTGTCTGTCTGTCAGCTTGGTATTTTTGCCTTGGATCTTACTTAAAATGCCGGCGTTAGCATTGATTGCAAATGGAGTAAGTTTGAGCTCTATGAAGCCAAACAGTCCACTCAACAACTTTTTTTAAGCTTCAGTAGTGCTGAAACGGCAAATAATTAAGGTAGGATGTCAAAAGTCTACCTACTGTGAATTCTTCTTCATATGCTGATTGTTGCTGTTTTGACCAGAACAACGTCTGAATGTGACACACGTTCTCCCACACCCTTCTTGACAGACCCCCCCCCCCCCCCCGCCCCCTCCCCCCGACACACACTCCCCGCAACCCCCCCCCCCCCCCCTCACCCTAACAAGTTCAAAGCCAACAAAATAAATCCACCGCGACTTCAAGAAACAGGACCCTATTAACCGCCGTTGGAGCCTGTTTAAAATTCCAGGAATAAAGAGAAATACAACCTAATAAAAATAAATAATAAACAACACAAAAATACAAAAACTTCAATTTGAACAAAGCAAAAGATTCCACGAATAGCTTTCTTCACCAAATCATAGTCCCGAAAAAAGGCCACCGTGAAAAAAAATTGAGCAGAACAAAACCAGTTCCTTTTGCAGACTTATAAACCTGAATCGAAGGCAGGAAGACCAAAACATGCAGATGCATTGGATCTCTGAATGTTCTTGTTCGCTTAAAAAAAGAGTAGATGTCCATTTTGACCTAAATTGACATAGTTATGAGCTACTTGTTTGTGCTTTGCTATGTGAAATTACCCTCGTTCTCTCTCTGCTTCTGTCTGTCTGTCTGTTTGTCTGTCTCTCTCTCTGTCTGTCTCTCTGTCTCTACTTCTCTCTGTCTCTGTCTTCTCTGTCTGTCTGTCCGCTGTCTGTCTATCGGTCTGTCTGTATATCTGTCTGTCTGTCTGTCTGTCTGTCTGTCTGTCTGTCTGTCTGTCTGTCTCTCTCTGTCTCTCTCTCTCTCTCTCTCTCTCTCTCTCTCTCTCTCTCTCTCTCTCTCTCTCTCTCTCTGCGACATCCATAAAACGATCTCATATTCTACAAAACAGAGTATCGCTAATGAAACTGATGTGAGTTGCAGCAGGAATGGAACCAATCAGACCTTTGTTCGTTTCGCTTCACTCAATCGTGTTCGTCGTGCCAGGCTCACACAATTTCTAGGTCATCGAGACATTTGTTAACACTTTTTTTTATTTTTTTCAAATCTCACAGAGCATAGAAACAACAGTAATTCATCAAATTGTGTAATCATTTTGCCAAATCAAAATCTGTTCCCATGTAGCTGTCCACACGCCCGTCAAACTTGTGTGTCTGCAAATTAGACGCACACGTGTCACATATCTCGTTTCTGGATTGTATCTTTGTGAATAGCAAACAGCGCGGAAGTGTAAAATGATATGAACCATTAGTCGATGTTCCCGGCAAATGCAAATCGATCAATTGGAAACAAACAATGACGCTTTAAATATTTAAGAAGAAGACTATGAACTGTCATCAAAAACATGTTTTACGATACTGAGCCTGGAATCAATCTTCAAGATGCTCGGTCATTTCAAACTGAAATCACACACACACACACACACACACACACACACACACACACACACACACACACACACACACACACACACACACACACACACACACACACACACAAGCGAACGAATAAACAAACAACTAAACAAAACACACACACGCACACACACATACACACACACACACACACACACACACACACATACACACACACACACACACACACACACACACACACACACAACTTTCATCCTTCCCCGCCCTACACACAGCAACAAAAAACACAGAAATCACCTATCGTAAAACTCAAACAGGCGTGGGATCAAGTCATCAAAAAAGGTGCTAATAGAATGTCAGGCGCATCAATAACCACCTCCACTTGTTCGATGAACGGCTAAAAAAGAGAAAAATTAGTTATCACTCAAACCTATAATTCCAGACGGTGAATAATTCATAACACAAAACACAGGCTGCTGTGACGCTATCAGTTTCACGCTAGCTCGCTCAGATATGAGACATAAAGAAGGTCGCATTGTCATCTGTGGTATTGATTTTTGTACGGGATCGGATTTGAAGGCTGTATAGTCTTTGTCTGATTCTCTCTGGGTTAGTCTTGTGGTTTGTTGTGTTAACGTAGAGATACAAACCTTTTTGTTAAAGCCATCTTGTAAATCGTCACAGATCTATCCAGGCTTTTTCATGGGAAAAGAGCTCCCTTCCACTTGAGCATACACCACAAGCAACTAAACCCAGGCATATATTTGTGTCTTTTCCAAAGTCATATTTAAAGATACACATCTACCTTCCACAGACCGGTCCTGGGCTCCAAAGCAAGTACAATAACCTCCTTGTTTCTATCCGAGTTCTGTCCCCTGAATACAGGTCAGCGTATGAGACGGGGATGTAATCAAAATGTCTCAATGTCTCAACAGAGTGCAGACTGTAGCGTTGATTTTCTGTAGGTGTGCAAGTGGAAATCACACAGGCCATAACTAAAAACAAATAAGATAAATTTATTGTCTGCTACTGCAATCCATAATCAGTACAGGCCACAGGGCATAAAATAATATTCAAAATATATGACACTATAAAAAGTCTGTCTCTGCACCACCGATTATTTGTGCCCATTAAAGGTGGATTTAGATTGCCTAACTGAGCAAGTGTATCGGCGGTAAACAAACCACGCAACGATCACGACATGGGATCCACAAATAATGCATAGCCCTTCAATACACATGCATTTAGCCTGATCCACCAATGCTCGAGGTATGTCGTTAGTCTGCCGTTTTGACAAGTGTCTGCTTGGCGAGGATATTTTCGCGCGCGCGCGCGCGCGTGTGTGTGTGCGTGTGTGTGTGTGTGTGTGTGTGTGTGAGTTTATGTGTGCATGTGTGTGTGTATACGTGGGTGTGGATGTGTGTGTGTGCGTGCGTGCGTGTGCGTTAAGCGGTCAAGATGAAGGTTTACTGGAGGGTTCGAATGTTTTTACATTTAGTCAAGTTTTGACTAAATGTTTTAACGTAGAGGGGGGAATCGAGACGAGGGTCGTGGTGTATGTGTGTCTGTGTGTCTGTGTGTGTGTGTAGAGCGATTCAGACTAAACTACTGGACCGATCTTTATGAAATTTGACATGAGAGTTCCTGGGTATGAAATCCCCAGACGTTTTTTTCATTTTTTCGATTAATGTCTTTTATGACGTCATATCCGGCTTTTCGTGAAAGTTGAGGCGGCACTGTCACGCTCTCATTTTTCAACCAAATTGGTTGAAATTTTGGTCAAGTAATCTTCGACGAAGCCCGGACTTCGGTATTGCATTTCAGCTTGGTGGCTTAAACATTAATTATGACTTTGGTCATTAAAAATCTGAAAATTGTAAAAAAAAATATTTTTTTATACAACGATCCAAATTTACGTTCATCTTATTCCCCATCATTTTCTGATTCCAAAAACATATACATATGTTATATTTCGATTAAAAACAAGCTCTGAAAATTAAAAATATAAAAATTATTATCAAAATTAAATTGTCCAAATCAATATATGATATGATATGTTTGGATTAAAAACACGCTCAGAAAGTTAAAACGAAGAGTGGTACAGAAAAGCGTGCTATCCTTCTCAGAGCAAGTACTACCCCGCTCTTCTTGTCAATTTCACTGCCTTTGCCGTGCGCGGTGGACTGACGATGCTACGAGTATACGGTCTTGCTGCGTTGCATTGCGTTCAGTTTCATTCTGTGAGTTCGACAGCTACTTGACTCAATGTTGTATTTTCGCCTTACGCGACTTGTTGTTTATGTCTTACGTTCAGTCAAGTTTTGGGTCAGTAAAGGTTTTCAGATAGACCAGGAATCGTGACGAGGGTGGTGTTGTATGTGCGTGTGTTGTCTACACGAGAAGAACCATTTTCAATATCCCCCTATACTGTTTTGAAGTCAGCCTCACAGCGTCACAGTATGTCCATTTATATCGCATGGCGTTGTTTAGTCAAAAGTATTTTTTTAAAACTCATTTTATAATTTGCAAACAAAAAAAGAAAATACTTACAGGGCTCACCTTTGGTCATATGTAGTGTATGAATTAAACATAAAATATGTCATGTTCTAGCTTCATAAAGTCATGTTCAAGAGAACTTTGATTTCCTACTCCTTAACCCAAGCTTGATCCTGTACCAATCCATGTAGTCATCCAATCCCACAGAAATAATGATTACGAATCTTACAACTTCCAGAACACTGCCATGCCCTGAGATACTTACGCGTTTGTACAAGTGTGTGAATAATGTGATGTTTATGAAAGTGTGTCAAAAGATTGTGTATCTTTAAGAATTACAACAACAGCTTAAATATCCAAGTTTTGCGAAAAAGTGATTTTGCAGTGGCAGGTGCGTTGATTATTATTGTTCAAGGCAACTCCGTCTGCGGGTACTTGGAAAATCCTCCCCAGGTGGGCAGTTTCATCATTATTCCTCGTAGCAAGCAGATGATGGACTTTTCTTTCAATTCGAGGTTTATGCCGTAATGATCACCTTACTTAATTCCGACCATTTGCACTGACAAGCGCACATCAGTCTCAGTCAGCGCGGACAAAAAGACTCCCAGGTGTGGTCAGATTGTGAGCTACGAGTCAGATTGTGAGCTACGGGTCAGATTGTGAGCTACGAGTCAGATTGTGAGCTACGGGTCAGATTGTGAGCTACGAGTCAGATTGTGAGCTACGGGTCAGATTGTGAGCTACGGGTCAGATTGTGAGCTACGGGTCAGATTGTGAGCTACGAGTCAGATTGTGAGCTACGGGTCAGATTGTGAGCTACGGGTCAGATTGTGAGCTACGAGTCAGATTGTGAGCTACGGGTCAGATTGTGAGCTACGAGTCAGATTGTGAGCTACGGGTCAGATTGTGAACTACGGGTCAGATTGTGAGCTACGAGTCAGATTGTGAGCTACGGGTCAGATTGTGAGCTACGGGTTAGATTGTGAGCTACGAGTCAGATTGTGAGCTACGGGTCAGATTGTGAGCTACGGGTCACGCGTGTCCTCGGCGGCAATCACAGCAGTCCGTGGCAATGTTCGCGCTTAAAGGTACTGCACAGTTCTTCCTTCCTGTGACATATCCGTACAAGGTGAGAGCATCCTTCCACTTGGACACATACAACAATCTACAGCCTGGCTGTTTCCTTTTTGTGCTGACATTTTGTTCTTACATTATTTTCGTTAGGGACAGTTATGTCGATCTCCAATGCATATTCACCATAAATTCCCAACGGTGATGTCGACAGCGAACACAAACCTACTACCCCTAGTCTTCGCTGAACGAAATGGATATTGCCGTCTTCCATTATTCATCCTCTGTGAAAACGTGACGGACGATATAACTGCTTTGTTCGTCTTGGAAAAAATGGTCTAAACGGCAATGAAGGTGTCTAAAACTCTCGCCTGATGTCTCACGGTGATGGCGACAACGACGCTGCATTCCGCCGCTTGTCGTTATTGAACGAAATGGACAACGTCGTCTTCAAATAGTCACTCTCTTTAAGCCACCCCCCTCCAAATAATAATAATAATAATAATAATAATAATAATAATAATAATAATAATAATAATAATAATAATAATTGTCAGTAAGTACTGGTGTCACATGACTGATGTGAACCAGTTGATTGGCTAATGGCGATGCGCTAAAACTGTTAGCGCACTCGCGCTAACTTTTCCACAGAGCGTATTCTTACGCCCTTTGCCTAAGCAAGACTGTGCTCTCATCCTCAGAATTAATTACTGACATGTAGCTTATATTCTCCACAATACCAAATGACCATAAATCCCCTGCTTCTCAATTAAAGCAGAAGTGGGTTTTTTTCTGACAGATTGCATGTGCCTGTGCCACAGTGCGGCTGCCACTGATCTAAAAATAGAAGCCGCTGTGTTTCATCTAATTTTCGCCGACTTGCATAGATTCTTCTCATATGCCGTGTTAGTGGCATGTAGCTTATCATCCACATTACCAAATGATGAGTTAGTATAAAATTCCCACCCGCTAGCAGAAAACACAAGTGTTATTTTGATAACGTACCAGCTAGACCAGTTTGGAAGACTGACTCGATCGACTCTGTCATACGTAGCACTGACTACACTGAAATACGACTGCATCAGTTCAGTAAATGAATGGTTTCCGAATTATTATTTCAAGGCAAGAACAATCGTAATCGAAAACGTGTAGGGTTCAGAACGTTCTTACCATATATAAGACTTATCGTTACCAGCCTGCCTCGTAAGTGCAGACTCAGTGCAGACTGCATGCAGTGGTTTGATTGCCCTAGCAGACGACATAAACCCCGCTCAGCAAATTAACATGTTGGGCAAATGTGAACGAAAAAACGATGGGGATATAATACGTGTAGGGTTCACAGCATTCTTACAGTTCATATGTAGTACCAGACTCCCCGATGAGTGAAGATACCACACGAGAAACATGCCACATTTATTTTGGAAATGTGCTTTCCGTCGACCGTGGCAAGGGGCAAAACTCTGCACAGTCAATCTGTCGAAGCTCGATGAAACGGGTTTCGAAACCAAGAGCACAGTCCTTTCTCCGAGTTTAAATGAGGTCTCTATGAAAGATCATCACTTTTTAGCTTAACGCTACACTGGAATTTACCAACAGAAATTAAAACAAGAGTTTGCGTGTGACGAAAGCACGACACACTTGAGACAGCCCACACAAAAGTAGATCCAGTGACACAAACCTGACCACACAGTTACGCCTATCCAAATGCGCGTTGCAAAATGTGCGTTTTGAATCTTCTTTTTTCTCTGGCGGTACTGACAATATCGTTATTGAAACAATCCCAGTGCACTAAGGGATTTATAGAGCAAATCTCGAAAATAATTATTGAACTCAGCGCTATGCGCTTCGTTCAATAATGAATTTTCTCGATTTGCTCTATAAATCCCTTAGTGCACTGGGATGTCTCAATAACTTAAATAATAATAAGTGTCTTGTTTTCCGGCGACAAGGCCCACAAAATAAGGATAGGTAAGTCGGTGACTCTAACGCGATCGTAACAGGCTGTTTGGTCCTCGATTTAACATCTTTATGTTCATCTCAACTTTGACAAAGTGGTCGTCAGAATGGGCAGTATTGTCTTCAATTATTCACCCTCGGTACGGTTCTTGAGCGACTTCAATACGGCGGATACTTCCCTCGGCGTGCAGACCCGTTGCACTTCTTTGTTCGTCTTTGACAAAAGGGACGGGTGATTAGTCCTGCAATTGTGAGAGCAATTCTGGCGTTAAATGTTCAAGTGTTTTTTCAGTAGACTCCGTGCAATTGTGAGAGCAATTTTGGCGTTAAATGTGCTAGTGGTTTTTCCAGCAGATTGCGCGCGTCCAATGCAAAATATTATTGCCTGGTGAAGCCGATAATAGTTTTTACGGCGCTTTTACCACACTTGAACAGCCGTTTCTAAAGGAGAGTGATGTCATTATGGGTATGGCACGCAACTTCGCCATGCACTTGGATGGGTGCATTTGCACAGGCATGTGTTCGTATGTGTACGGGGTGGTGGGTGGAGGGGAGGGGGTCTTTGTGTCTCTCTGTGTGTCTTTGAGTCTTTCTGTTTGTGTATGTATTTCTGTCTGTCTGTATGTCTGTCTGTCTGTTTTGTGTGTGTGTGTGTGTGTTTGTGTGTGTGTGTCTGTGTGTGTGTGTGTGTGTGTGTGTGTGTTTGTCTCTAAGTGTGTGTGTGTGTGTGTGTGTGTGTGTGTGTGTGTGTGTGTGTGTGTGTGTGTGTGTATCACTCTGTCTCTTTCTATCTGTCTGTCTGTGCCTGTGTGTGTGGTTGCTTGCCTGTGTGTGTCTCTGTCTCTGTCTCTTTGTCTGTCTGCTTGCCCGTCTGTTCACCTCACTTGCCCGTTGGAACCCCCACCCCCACCCCTACCCCCACAAAAGTAATGATACCAATTCATTTCCTGTCAAACCCTGCAACTCCTTCCTTCCCGTGTTCCTTCACGTCCTGTGTTACATCCAATCACAGACATGAAACTGACAGCACTGCATCAGCAATGAGCACACATCAAATGTCAGCAAATCCTCCTTCTAGTCATTCTGTCAATTGCATCTGTGTGGATGAGACAGCAATGAAAGCGACATGCAAGCTCACCACCTGCTCCTCACGCGAACTGAAGGCGAGCATGCAAACGAGACACACTCAGTCACGTGAACAAGTATTACAAAAGAGCAACGAAGCAAACGTATTTGTCAATGGGATGATACCTTTAGGAAAAAGGCCATCAGATCGCTTCCAAAGTTATCATGTACGCGCTGGAGGACTTCCTTCACTTTGCAAAATGAAATGTCTTAAAGATGCGGTGCAGGTCACAACTTTGCTGAAGCAACGATTTGTCTGTTCCTGCGTTCGTGCATCAGACATGTCGTTTGGCTTCGGCAGTTGGCGATAAGCCTACATTTGTTTACAATCACAAAAACTTGACCGCCATTTTTCAGCAGAGCTGTCAAAATAATCAGGGTGTGAGAAAGATGACGCTAAGGGCTGCCTTAAACTTCCGAAATTACGCGAAAATGTACGGCCATTTAGGCAAATTTGTCAAAGAAAAAACCCCAACCTTGAAAACATCATTGAAAGATGCAAACACAAACACCTCTCATAGTCAGTTTACGCAGTAACATTAGACACAAACCTCTACGTTGCACAGTAATTGCATTAGCAGGAGCCAGTGTATGGGCATAATCAGAGAAATGGAACAAGATGAGGAGTAACAAGTCGCGTAAGGCGAAATTACTAAATTTAGTCAAGCTGTCGAACTCACGGAATGAAACTGAACGCGGCACTGCATTTTTTCACCAAGACAATACAGTTTCGTCAATCCCCGCAAGAAGTAAATCGCTCACCTTACACGTGCAAAACGCAGTGACATTGACAAGCCAGAATAGCGCGGTAGCGTATTGCGCTACGCGGGAAAGCGCTCTTTTCTGTATTCTTGTTAACTTTCTGAGCTTTCTTTGAATACAACATAATTTTATCATATCTATATGTTTTTGGAATCAGGAAATGATAAAGAATAAGATAAAATCATTTTTGTATCGATTTCTTAAATTTTGATCGTTGTACTAATTAACCTGTTTTCGTTAATTGTGACCACATTTTAAGAGTAAACATATATGTATTATAATTTTAGATTCAGAATTTGATGAAGAATACGATGCAATCAATTTTAAATCTGTTTGCGAAACATCGCTTTTAATGACAACTTTAATGAGCAAACTCATTAATCAGTTTTTAAGCCTCCAAGCTCAAATGCAATACCAAAGTCCGGGCTTCGTCGGAAATTACTTGACCAAAATGTCAACCAATTTGGTTGAAAAATTAGAGCGTGACAGTGCCGCCTCAACTTTTATAAAAAGCCGGATATGACGTCATCAAGGACATTTATCAAAAAAATGGAAAATACATCTGGGGATATCATACCCAGGAACTCTCATGTATAGTTTCATGAAGATCGGCCCAGTAGTTTCTCTGAATCGCTCTATACACACACACACACACACACACACACACACACACACACACACACACACACACACACACACACACACACACACACACACACACACACCACGACCCTCATCTCGATTCCCCCTCTATGTTAAAACCTTTAGTCAAAACTTGACTAAATGTGAAAAGGCTGCATGAACACTAGAACATGAGACGGCCGGGCGCAGTGGCGTAGTGGTAAGATATCGGCCTCCTCATCGGAAGGTCGTGAGTTCGAATACCGGCCGCGGCCGCCTCGTGGTGGAGATTTTTCCGATCTCCCAGGTCAACTTATGTACTGACCTGCTGGTGCCTTATCCCCCTTCTGTGTACACGCAAGCACAAGACCAAGTGCGCACGGCAGAGATCCTGTAATCCATGTCAGAGTTCGATTGGTTATAGAAACACGAAAATACCCAGCATGCTTCCCCCGATATCGGCGTATGGCTGCCTGAATGGCGGGGTAAAATCGGTTATGCACGTTAAAACCCACTCATGCAAAAACATGAGTGAATGTGCGAGTTTCAGCCCATGAACGAAGGAGAAGAAGAAGAAGACTGGAAAATGACGGAAAGAAATTATAAGAAAAGGTGCAGCAGTTGCGTGCGAAGCAGCCATGACATTCTCTCCTGAGATCTGTTGATGAGTCGAGGAAGGCTAATGACAATGCTCTCTTGCGTCCTTACATGTCTTGGGGGCTCTGCGCTGACACGTGATGCAAGATAAAACAAGTATTTTTCATTATCTTTTCCCTGTAGACTGTAACTCTTCATGTCTGTCTATGTCTCTGTCTATGTCTCTGTCTATGTCTCTCTCTGTGTCTGTCTGTCTGTCTGTCTGTCTGTCTGTCTGTCTGTCTGTCTGTCTGTCTGTCTGTCTGTCTCTGTCTGTCTATCTGTCTGTCTGTCTGTCTCTGTCTCTCTCTGTCTGTCTGTCTGTCTGTCTGTGTGTCTGTCTGTTTGTATGTGTGTCTGTTTGTCTGTCTGTCTGTGTGTCTGTCTGTCTGTCTGTCTGTCTGTCTATCCTTCTGTCTGTCTGCCTCTCTGTCTGTCTGTCTGTCTGTCTGTCTGTCTGTCTGTCTGTCTGTCTGTCTGTCTGTCTGTCTGTCTGTCTGTCTGTCTGTCTGTCTGTCTGTCTGTCTGTCTGTCTGTCTGTCTGTCTGTCTGTCTGTCTGTCTGTCTGTCTGTCTGTCTGTCTGTCTGTCTGTCTGTCTCTCTCTCTCTCTCTCTCTGTCTCTCTGTCTCTCTGTCTCTGTCTCTGTCTCTCTCTCTCTCTCTCTCTCTCTCTCTCTCTCTCTCTCTCTCTCTCTCTCTCTCTCTCTCTCTCTCTCTCTCTCTCTCTCTCTCTCTCTCTCTCTCTCTCTCTCTGGACTGAGTTAAACTGGGTGGCCGAGTGGTAACGCACTTGCGGTCGGAATCGAGAGGTTGCGTGTTCGACCCTGGGTCGGGCCGCTATTTTCTCCCCCCTTTCCTAACCTAGATGGTGGGTTCAAGTGCTAGTCTTTCGGATGAGACGAAAAACCGAGGTCCCTTCGTGTACACTATATTGGGGTGTGCACGTTAAAGATCCCACGATTGACAAAAGGGTCTTTCCTGGCAAAATTGTATAGGCATAGATAAAAATGTCCATCAAATACCCGTGTGACTTGGAATAAAGGCCGCGAAAGGTGAACATTCGCCTAACAGGCTTGAGGTTTGCTGGTCGATGTGAATGCGTGATATATTGTGTAAAAAATTCCATCTCACACGGCATAAAGCGCTTTGAACTTCGGATAAGGCGCTATATAAATAAAGAGAATAATAATAATAATAAACCACGTGGCTCTTAATCCCGACAAAACAAAAAGCATGTTTATAACTACCATCTGAACAAAAGCGTCAAAACCTAAAGTCTAAATTTCCACTGTTAAGGATTAATAATCCCACTGTTGAAGAAGTTACTTACCACACAGTTCGATAGGTGTCATTCTTGACAACGATTTATCTTGGACTGATCACGTCACAGGAGTATGTAAAGTACTTTCCAAGAGATTTTACTTGTTGTCCAGAATGGCAGGCAGCTCTTCTTTAACGCTCACATTCAATCAAACATTGATTATGCGTCAACGTTATAGGATTGTGCAAGTGCAAAAACTCTTAAACCTTTGTTTAGTTTACATAAAAGAGCACTCAAGTTATTTTACTACAAGTCTCCGTTTCCAACGAAGATTATCAACTTTTAAACATCCTTCCTCTTAAGTCAAGATTAATGTACAACAAAGGCGTTGTGATGCATAAACTCATCATTGGGTGAGCGCCAGAACCTCTTTCTACTCAATTCACTTCACACAATTTGAGAGACCCCACAAACATGTATGCTCCTCTGCCTCGTATAGATCTTTTCAAATCTAGCCTGTTATTTTCGGGAACTAATCTTTGGAATTCACTTCCAAGCGTTCTCAGAAATTCCGTCAATGCCAAGACTTTTAAAGACAGATATTTGTCATTCCTTGGTCATGATACATTACGTTCTCACTTGGTCTAAACATGTTACTATTTCTGATGCCTTGTCTGATTATACCTTTCACACGTTTCCGTGGATAAACGTACTTCATTGATTTTATGGCATGTCTTATGTAAATGTATTTGAATGGTTATTACTTGCAACGTAGTTGTTTCTTTTATACTATTCCTCAATTCACGAAGATTTTGTACGTGATTTTGCTTGTTCCAAACTTGTGTTCATTATGCATTTGATCATAATGTTTTATGTTTATTTGTGTGGATGTCTTTTGTTTATTTGTTTGGTTGCTTGTTTGTTTTCTTGTTGTTGTTTGTTTGTTTGTTTGTTTGCTTTGGTGTTTGAGTCTTGTTTGATTTGTTTGTATGTTTTGTTGTTGTTGTTATTTTAACATTTATATTAGATTATCATTAGATTAGTCCCTCCCATGGGTGAGGGCTGGATGTAAAAAAGCACCTGTTTGCTTATAACATTACCCTCGTTAACAAAGAATTTGTCTTTGTCTTTGTCTCTCTCTCTCTCTCTCTCTCTCTCTCTCTCTCTCTCTCTCTCTCTCTCTCTCTCTCTCTCTCTCTCTCTCTCTCTCTCTCTCTCTCTCTCTCTCTCTCTCTCTCTCTCTCTCTCTCTCTCTCTCTCTCTCTCTCGTCTTAGACGATTATAAGAAACTTAAGATTTTGCCTTTAAAAGAAAGATTTAAATCAAATAAAGGCGTGCTCCTACACAAAATTCTTCCCGGCCATGCACCACGTGCTTTCATTACAACATTTAAAGCCAAAAATTCAATGTCCCCATTCCACGGATAGATCTCTTTAAATCAAGTTTAGCTTATTCTTGCAGCGTTTTGTGGAATTCTCTCCCGGAATCAGTTCGAGTCCCAACGAGTCTCAATACTTTCAAAAACCACCTCTCATTACATTTAATGTCAAATTACGAAAAGTCACAGTGATGGAAGACTTCGTTCTGATTATTTTCATATTAATCATATCTGTCCATATAGCATCAGTGTTTCATTAAACATGTTCTGGTAACTCCCAATTTTGATCATAACGTGAGAATTTGTATAAAGCCTGTAACGTGTATAATTATTTAGTTCTGTGAATAGTTTTTATTTTTAATTTCTACTTTTGTTTATCTTTTGTAATTGTTTTACGTTTGTATATATATGTGACCCTCCACCACGGAATGAGTCGCATGTCACCTTTGCATGATTTTCATATTTTTACATTTTCCTAAAGAGTTTTTTATGCTCTATCCAGTGGTGAAAACCGTTTTAGAAAAGAGCGAAAACTGTTTGAGTTATAAGCCTGTGACTAAGGTGACCCTGACATTGTTACCAGACACTCTCCGGACTAGCGCCGAACCGCGCGAGGTGACATGCGACTCATTTCGTGGTGGAGGGTCACATAAATGTATAATTATAAGATTAGAGTAGTCACTCTCTGGGCGAGGGCTGGTTGAAAAGAAGCTCGTTTATATTGCTTATGCCACAACCCTCGTAAAATAAAATTTGATTTGATTTGATTTGATTTTGATCTATCTCTCTCTCTCTCTCTCTCTCTCTCTCTCTCTCTCTCTCTCTCTCTCTCTCTCTCTCTCTCTCTCTCTCTCTCTCTCTCTCTCTCTCTCTCTGTTTGCGTGTCTCTCTCTGTCTGTCTCTGTCTGTTTGTCTGTCTGTCTGTGTCTCTCTCTCTCTCTATCTCTCTGTCTCTCTCAAACGATAACCCAAAGGAACGCGAAAAGGTTTGACAGTCAGGAGTTAGTAACAGACATGCAAATGGTACTGCTCTCTCTCTCTCTCTCTCTCTCTCTCTCTCTCTCTCTCTCTCTCTCTCTCTCTTTCTGTCTCTGTTTCTGTCTCTATGTCTCTTTCTCTGTCTCTCTTTCTCTCTATCTCTCTCTCTCTTTCTCTCTGCTCTCTATCTCTCTCTCTCTCTCTCTCTCTCTCTCTCTCTCAATCCAGTCTGGTTTTAGACGATTATAAGAAACTTAAGATTTTGCCTTTATTATCCCCCACGTTACACAGTTGGAAAGTGATAGCCACTACTTCCTTTCGTTTGTTCTGCATAAAGAGTACTTTAGGTTCACTAAGGACATTTTGCTTCTCTGTGCATACATTCCACCTGAACATTCACCGTATTATACTGCTTTTGATTTTGAAAATGGAATAAATATTTTAGAATCATGCTTGGCGGATAGTCTTTTGTCTTTGGATGATGTAGATGTAATCGTATGTGGTGACCTGAATTCTAGGACCTCGGATATTACACCTGATTACGTTGACGAACAGGATTTATATGTACATGTTAGTAAAGTTGATTGGTTTGAGACAAAAAGGTCTTCCGAAGATAAAATCTTGAACAATTACGGGAAAAAATTGCTTTGTATGTGTACTGGTTTCGGATTGTGTATTCTGAATGGAATGTGTCAAGGTGACCTTCGTGGACGATACACATTTATCTCTGATAGTGGAAGCAGTGTGAATGACTACTTTTTGATGTCTGTAAATCTATTTGAATCAGCTGCGAATAATTGCAAGTTGAATGTTTTAGAGCGTATTGAATCAGATCATATGCCGGTGGAGTTGGTTTTGCATGATAAAAGATGTATGCCGAATGCCATTATGAATGAAGCTGGTTGTGAGGTTGACGAATTTGTTGTCAAATATTGTTGGAAGACTGAATGTGCGGCTGCCTTCTCCTCTTTAATGAATTCAGGTGATGTACAGTACGAACTTGTCAATGCTGCTGCCTTAATTGAGACTGATGTTAACGCCGCACTGAACAAGTTTAATGATGTCATAAAACAGCAAGGTGAATGCATGAAAAAAAGAATGTCAATAGGTGGTAAGTCGATACAGAGAGAATGGTTTGACCATGAATGCCAAACAGCAAGAAGTCATGTCCGTAAGATGTTACATAAATGTAGAAAATCAAAAGATGTTTTGGATAAAAATATATATTGCATTGCTAGGCGTGAATATAAATACCTGATTGTTATGAAAAAGAAAAGCTACAACGCTGGTCTACTCGCTGACTTGAGCAGCTCAGTAAAATCGCAGAAACTATTTTGGGAAACTATGAAGAAACTTTCACGGAGGAAAACACAACCGCGGCATAACATTACTCTAGATGATTGGTTCCAACATTTTAAGAATGTATTAGAGAAGGACACACATGTAGCTATAGTGGACGTCGTTGATGGGGCTGTGGATGAAAATGTTGATGTTAATGATGAAGGAAATGATGATGATGTTGTTGAACATGTATTAGATAGACCGATTTCGAAAGAAGAAGTCACTCTTGCAATTAGAAAGCTGAAGAACGGAAAGTCTGCTGGTCCAGATGGGCTGATTGGTGAGTTTTTCAAGCATTCGGGTGAGGCTGTGGTGGTGTTTTTGGTAAGGTTGTTTAATGTCTTGTTTGATAGTGGTTTTTACCCGGACAACTGGAAGGAATCAATAATCTTGCCTCTGTTTAAGAAAGGTCAGATAAATGACACCAATAACTACAGGGGGATATCACTGTGCGATGTCAGCAGTAAATTATATAGCTCCATAATTAATAACAGATTGCAGGAATGGATTAGCATAAATGATATTACTGGTGAACATCAAGCTGGATTTAAAAAAGATCATTCAACAGTTGACCATATCTTTACACTCCTGGCGGCCATTCAGAAACAGTTTACTAATAACAGAAAATTGTATGTCGCATTTGTTGACTTTGAGAAGGCATTCGATTCGATTTCTAGGAAACTTCTGTGGCCTGTACTTATGAAAAACGGTATTAGAGGAAAATTGCATCGTTGTGTGAAAAGCATGTATTTGGATGTGAAAGCTAAAATAAGATGTGGCGCTAAATTTACTGATGTAATTAATTGTACATATGGGGTAAAACAAGGTGATGTATGTAGCCCTGTGTTGTTTTCGTTATTTATTAATGAATTA
>NW_027126586.1:10000-37500 GCF_037325665.1 Littorina saxatilis | reverse complement strand
CCATGAGTCCAAGAAGAAGGATGTTTGTCTCTTCTCGCGTGTTAAAAAAGAAACACATTGTGGTGTTGAACATGACCGCTTGCAAGAGAAAGAATGTTCCTCCAAGTTTGCAACGAAAAGTGTTCTTTCTAAGCTTACATCGGACAATATATCCCCCTAAGCTTGAAAGAAACAGTATCTTTTCAAGCTTGCATCGGACGATATATCGCTCTACGCATGATCAAACAGTATCTGGGGTTTTTTTTAAACTTACTCTGAGCTTGCATCGGACAATATATAGCATATCGCTTTAAGCTTTAATGGAACAATATCTTTTCAAGATTGCATCTGACGATTTATCACTCTATGCTTGACAGAACAGTAGATCTTTATAAGATTTTTAAGACATCGCTCCAAGCTTGAATCGAACATTTTCATTATTAAGCTTGCATCGGACGATATATCACACTAACTCTGAAAAGCTTGCATCGGCCAATATATCGCTGTAAACTTGAATCGGGCAACATATCGCTGTAAACTTGAATCGGACAGTATAGATACTGTCCGATTCAAGTTTAAGCTTGCCTCGGACGATACATCGCTCCAACCTTGAATCGAACATTATCATGTTAAGCTTACATCAGACGATATATTACTCTCACTCGGACAAAAATCCATATATGCGTGAATTGAACAGGATCTGTTTAAGCTTGCACCTGACGATATATCGCGCTATGCTTGATCGAACAGTAGATTTTTTAAGCGTGCCACGGACAATACATCCCTCCAACCTTGAATCGAGAAGTACCATGGCCTGCCACACATGTAATTTCTCATTTTGAGATTAAAAAGTATTATTGTATCGTATCTTTCTAAGCTTGCGTCGGACGCTATCCCGTTCAGACGGAGTCCGACATTTGCAATACTCGGTTCAGCATGGAGCATCACTGACGCTCTATCCTTGTCTCGTCTTATCATAACAGATCGACGTGTTGGATTCGAATCTCTAAACGAAAGAGGAGTATTTGCTTAACGCACATCCGGTACAAAATCGATTCTCGCGATTGCGTGAGCAAAACTAACGTTGAGGCAAGGTGATATTGTCGATATGTATCTGGCTGCAGGTCTGCAAGCCTCTAAATGCCAGATGTGTGGATCTCACGGATCATCTTTTCGCAATAAATCGTTATATTATCATTGGGAACAAAAGAAAAAGAAAGAGGTGACTTTAGTCAGCAAAATTTGAACACACACTCACAGACAGAGGCTGACACTGGGACAGACAACCAGAACTCTCTCTCTCTCTCTCTCTCTCTCTCTCTCTCTCTCTCTCTCTCTCTCTCTCTCTCTCTCTCTCTCTATCTGTCTTTCTGTCTGTCTGCCTCTCTGTCTGTCTTTCTGTCTGCCTGCCTGCCTGTCTGTCTCTCTGTCTGTCTGTCTGCCTGTCTGTCTGTGTCTCTCTCTCTCCCTCTCTCTCTCTCTCTCTCTCTCTCTCTCTCTCTCTCTCTCTCTTTCTGTTTGTCTGTTTGTCTGTTTGTCTGTCTGTCTGTCTGTCTTTCTGTCTGTCTGTCTGTGTGTGTGTCTCTCTCTCCCTCTCTCTCTCTCTCTGTCTCTCTCTGTCTCTTTCTGTCTTTCTGTCTGTCTGTCTGTCTGTCCCTCTCTCTCTCTCTCTCTCTCTCTCTCTCTCTCTCTCTCTCTCTCTCTCTCTCTCTCTCTCTCACGCATACACGCCCTCACGCTCACACATGGTCTATCTCGTTTTCCAATGTTCACCAGTTCAGTTCTGGAACACAAAAGAAATACAACAAAACCAAACTCACACAAAACAAAACAACGTCACACCATAACACTCCCTTACCTTTAGCCGAAGACGGCACCTTCTTCAGAATGACCTGAGCGTCCTCCTGGCTGAAGTCTTCAGGGAGAGTCAGCAGGTCCTTCATGGTGAACCCAGCCGCTGCCAGATTGATGTGTGTCTCCATGGCTACAGCCTCCCAGTGGCCGGCCTCAGACGCGATCACCGACACCTCCTGCCACCTGAAACGCGTGAGAAGCTTCTCCATCACCGCGGCAGCCTGCTTGAAGCTCGGAATGAGAGAGAGGGCGAAGGCGTTACGAGCTTCTCGCGGCGTGTAGAAGTTGGCCGAGACGTAAGGCTTGTCGTACAGGGCGGCTAGCATGGAGAAGGTCGTCTGCAACTGGTACGGAGCTACCCCGACGATCAGGTCCTCGGGGCTGTTGAGGAGGATGTCTTCAATCTTCCCCGCGGCCTGTGTCTGGGTGCAGAAGGATGTCTCAAGAGTGAAGGTGAGATTGACAGAGGGCGCGACTCCTCTCGAAGCTAGGGTCGTCTTGGCTGCGTTGAGGGAGTCCGAGAGATCGTTCCGGATCGTGGCAGAGTCGCATTTCTCCACCAGGACTACTTTGACCTTGAACTCCACGGCCGCGTTAATGGGCGATACACAGAGAAAAATTAGTAAGAGTTTGAGGAACAAATCCGAAAAATGAAAGCTCGATCTGATGTGAAAGTCACTACTGCAGCTTTGACTGAATAGAAGAAAGTTGAAACAAGGTTGCATGCGACGACGTAGGCACGGGAACTGGTGTCGGTGGTTGTGGTGATGGTGGCAGTGGTGGTGGTGTTTGTTGCAAACGGACGGATGTTTGTCTAAAGGAGTGTGGTCCACGTGGACGGGCGAAGAAGAGTGCGAGCTCGGTGCGTCGGGTGAATGCCAACTTGTACACAAGACACAGTTTACACAGTCACTGGGGCAGCTACACCCCTGGAGTTCCTTTACATCTCTCGCATCACGCACAAAACCATCTGTCACTTTCGCCTGAGCCTCACAACAGTTACCGTCCAGACATGTGTCCAACTCAGAACCGAGCTTCACGTCCGATATCTGATGGGTGGATGTGCTTTCAATTTCTGACAGCGTCAAGTTATTGTTTAGGTCTGACAGAGGCAAGAGACCTGGGAGGTGTGTTTTGGCAGGGCGCATGCAGAGACAAGTCGACGTTCTTGACTGTAGGCCTCCCGTGTGTCCTGTTGATTGGAGCTCCCTTGCGTAGCATATATCTCGCCGTCGATGCCGAACCTGGGCCCTGGGTGGCTTGACAGACATGCCTGTCTGTTTCTTGCCTCCCGGTGTGTCTACCCGATCTGTCGCGTTTTGCATGAGAGTAGTGTTGTCCCCTTGACAAACTCGCGTCGCATCAATAGCTAGTTGCCGACGTTGCTCCACCCCCGTTGTGGTGTTCATGTCCAGATGTTGAAATATTTCATCAGACATTGTCACATCTTGTCTCAAGGATGAGTCCAGTTCTGGCTGATCATTGTTGGAATCGCCTTCAACCAAGAAATTACCCCTTTGTCCAGTAATTCGGCCACATTGAATATCTGACGCAGAGTGCATGGGCGGTGTCGTGTCGTCATTTCCGACGGCGGATGTGGCCGATGCATTTCCCATTTTCCCTTTCAGTTGATCATAATGAGCTCCTGTTGAAGTCGGCGGAGCATCATTGCCTGCTTCCTGGGCCATGTCGGGACGCATTACTGCATTACGCGGGACGCCTGAACGAACGAGACCTGCATAATCTTCTCCCTGTGCGACAGAGCAAGCTCGAGAAAGGTTGACGCTGCACTTTTTGGGGGAATAGCTTGCACCCTCTGACCGGAGAACATTCTCGCCGTTCAAATCCTCCAGGACATGAAAACGGCTGTTGTCGTCGATGTCGGGTCTTAAGGGGCGGTTAGATTGCTGAACTTATGCGGAGATATTGATGAGAATTTGACGGCCTCTTTCTCCCATTTCCATATACTCTCCTCTCGACGTTAGTGGGCCCATGGGGCCCCTGGGCCTAACTGCGTTCTGCATAGCGCTCATGGCCAAGTTCTTTATAGTGTTTGAAGAGTTAGAGTCACATATTTCTACAGATGCTGCGATTCTTTTTTCCGGAAAGTTCTGCGACTGCTTTCGCAGAGTGAATTCACTTGCGATTGAATGAAAGCACAGCTTCTGAAACAAGGAGAGCAAAGCAATGTTTTTAGGATTATACCAGTGTGAGCCACTTTATCCATCGATTGAAGTTCCATACCACAGACACAATAAAACTGATTTTCACACACACACACACACACACACACACACACACACACACACACACACACACACACACACACACACACACACACATACACGCGTACACACAAATCTTTGATCCCTCAATCATTCAATCAATGTAAAGGTCAATTCATCAACTTATCCCACACCATGGAGTTTACGCAGCCCTGCAAGCATCATCTTGATAACACAAAGCGGCTACCCGCGTATCTTGGGATCAGTCAGGATAACAGTGTAGCTAATCAAGTAAATGTCTACCCTGCAGTTATTAAGGCAGACAAATGCTACATCAGATCACACTGGCCTGAGGTCCTCTCAGAATGTTCGATAGACTTTTATAATGAATGCGGTTTCGAGGTCTGCTGTGTCGAATACTTTTTTCATTTTTGGGGGCGAGTTTTCCTGGTAGGAAATTTGGATTTTTTCTTACTTAAAAGATTTCTTGAAACATTTCCTGAAACGCTAATATGAACACTTTCACCCAAAACTAATGTGGACGTATGTCACATAACCTCACCGTCTACTTATACATTGATAGGCTTCCATTGGAAACTTCCATGTTGTCATGGTGGATTGACGCCCGACGGAGCCCACACCACCACAACCACCCCCCACCACCACGACCCTACCCTTTAACGAGGAGCACTAATGACTGCTATGGTTTGTTTGTTTGTTTGCTTAACGCCCAGTCCACCACGAAGGTTAATATCAGGGCGGGACTGCTATAGTGCGAATGTTAGTATGGTGTCACCTCAAATACGCGACAGATATACGTAGGGTGTTCTGGAAGTCCTTAGACTCCAAGCTCCTGGCAATATGCCTCATGATATTTACAATGACGCATGCATACGGCAATCTTTCATCGGCGATGACACAAATGTTCATGAATCTCAAAGGATCCTTCGATAATATGGCGTGGTCAAATTGACGGTGAGCTATGCGCTAATATGAGATTCTAAGGACTTTCAGAACTGACAGCCCTCGTATCAATGCATACGAGACTTTTCCCCTAATACGGAGTGCTAATGATTGCTATGGTGATAACGTCATAGGCATGCCACCTGCTATTACTCAGTGCTAAACGGATAGCCGTGACAATAAAAATGTCTGCACGGTTCGTTAGCTTTCGTTGGCGTTCATCCGATGGTCAGAGTTTTCTTCTCGTGGAATCCATCTTGTCAACCAAAACAGGCGTGTCCTGGCGTCCACCTGGGATAAGAGCACCCTTCCACCTGAACATCTACTGAGATTTATAGGCCTGGCTTCTTTCTTTGCCGAATTTTAGTCTTTTTTTCTTCTTTTTTTGTGTGCTTTGTTTTTGTGCTGAAATAATTGTTTAGCTGACACCTGTGTCTTGTGTCTTCTTCATTGAAAACGAAATTTGTCCCCTCTGTGTCTTTGTACCAAACAAAGTATCTGTGCAACTCAAAGAAGGCGCATATAAACTATCAAAGTTTTAATCCGGATTTATTCTTTTCAGCAGTTTACCCAGTAAAAGGTAATGCTTACTTTTTTTACGTTAAGAGAGGGGGAAAACACCAGATAATATGGTTTTCAATTGATCTGAAATACCACACCTACCATTTTCTTCAAGTGACAACAATATCAAAATTAATGACTTCGCTAAAACTTTCTTTTTTTTTAAACATCAAATAATGTTGGTTGTCAAATATATTTTTTAAATGTAAATAAATAAATAAATAAATAAAATAAATAAATAAATGTTAAGAAATTGAAATTAACGACTGTGCAATTTTTTTTTAACACCATCAAATGATATGGTTGTCAACTGACCTGAAACGTAATGTAACAATGTATTTTTATATGTATATTAGTGTAAAAAAAAGCGAAATTATCGACTGCGCAAAAACTCCATTGAAATAGTAAAGAAAAAACAAAAAACTACTTTCAGAGACTTTCTATGATAGGACACACGACACAACATTCCAACGTCTGTTTGGAATGGTTAAGTGTTGAAACAAAAACACCTCACGACCAACGCAGAAGTCCCACAGGAAGGTACATGGACACAAGCAAGTAAAAAAGAAAAAGAAAAAAAACACTGTCTGCCATTTAAAAAAAATTTCTTCCCTGTTTGTTTGTTTGTTTGCTGAACGCCCAGCCGACCACGAAGGGCCATATCAGGGCGGTGCTGCTTTGACATTTAACGTGCGCCACACACAAGACAGAAGTCGCACATGAACTTCATGTCCCAGTCACGTTATTCTGACACCGGACCAACCAGTCCTAGCACTAACCCCATAATGCCGGACGCCAGGCGGAGCAGCCACTAGATTGCCAATTTTAAAGTCTTAGGTATGACCCGGCCGGGGTTCGAATCCACGACCTCCCGATCACGGGACGGACGCGTGCCGGTATTCTTCCCTGTAAATATATAGTAACTATAGTATAAAGTAAATCCGAAAGGAATGGACTGCTCACACTCTCGGCACCTTGATGTGGCGTTAAACGTCTACTCGTTACAAAAGACCGATAGGTCGACATATTGTTGACTGTTTTGTTTATTCTATAAGAAAACGTTCCGTAAGCTAACATACCGCATAAAGTGTAAAGGTATGTGTATTCATCTATGGGATGGTTGTGTAAATATTTCGACTGTTTATATCCTTATTTGCGACACAAAGACAAACCGTTGCTTCAGCAATGCTGTGAGCTGCACTGCACCTTTAAGATATTGTTTTCCGAGATTTTCCTCCTACATAATTGTCTGTAAAATGACGTCAATATTATAACCCTAGCTTTTTAAGACCTATTTTTTTCTAAATATAATGGTTGGTGATCTTGAAACAGGGGTTTCATTTCATGAAACCAAGAGCTATTACTTTTTTTGGTAGCGGAAATCCCGTGTGTTGGTACTTTGGGAAACACTTGACAGAAATTGTGTCAAGAATCATGTCTAGCTCACTTGGCAGATGTTACAGAGCTGGCTAGTAGCATCCCTCCAGGATTTTGTCCTTCGCTATAGAAGTCGTGCACACCGCGGGAGACACAGCAGGCGTCGCAGTGGCCATTGTTTTAAAACAGTAGTGATGGGACTTGCCCACACGACGAAACAGTGTCTGTACAACTCGAATCGTGCAGTCTCGGTTGTGTTTGTCGAGTGTATGCAGATGGGGCAACTTCATTCACAAAAGATTGTATGTTGGTGTCGTGGAAAAAAGAAAGTTAAAAGCAAGAAAGAGACAACAAAAGAGATAAACAAATGGGAATCGAATAGACCAGAATAGAACATCTCAAAATGAGACAGAACTATAGAGACTTTGGTAAAAATCCAAACAAAACTGTTAAATAAGAAAGAAAGAAAGAAACAATCTAAGACAGAAACAAAGAAAGAAATGAACAGAAAAACACCGAAAGTGAATCGAATAAAACGAATAAGGACGGAACAAATCAGAATAGAACATCGCAAAAAGAGACAGAACTATTGAGGCTTTGGTAACAATCAAAACAAAACAAAATAAGAAAGAAAGAACAAAGAAACACAGAAAGAAACAAAGAAAGAATTGAAAGTGAATCTAATGAAACGGAAGAGTAAGGACCAAATCAGAATAGAGCAGGATATAAAACCCGAATAAACTGTAGAAATAGAGATGATTATTTTTTCTTTATTTATTTGGTGTTTAACGTCGTTTTCAACCACGAATGTTATATCGCGACGGGGGAAGGGGGGGGGGAGATGGGATAGGGCCACTTGTCAATTGTTTCTTGTTCACAAAAGCACTAATCAAATATTTGCTCCAGGGGCTTGCAACGTAGTACAATGTATTACCTTACTGGGAGAATGCAAGTTTCCAGTACAAAAGACTTAACATTTCTTACATACTGCTTGACTAAAATCTTTACAAAAATTGACTATATTCTATACAAGAAACATTTAACAAGGGTAAAAGGAGAAACAGAATCCGTTCGTCGCCTCTTACGACATGCTGGGGAGCATCGGGCAAATTCTTTCTCGTCCCAACCAATATGGGACTCCCCCTAACCCGCGGGAGGTAGATGATTATTGTTGACGGCCAATATACGAACTGAGAAAATAACTCGATCGGGTTTGTATGGGTGGAGGAAGAGTGACCTTTCCTTGTAAAAGCTCGTACACATATTGGAGCGGGCAATCACTATCGAGGGGTCTGTCGGAAACACGTAGAAACACGGTGTTTCCTTCACACCCCTCGCTAGTCATTGGCTCTTCCAATAATTATGTGTACGAGGTTTTGCAAGAACAAATCACCGATATCCGTTTGACAAAAAATACTAGGTTTCATTGACTTTCATGCAAGGATTCAAAAAAACTTTCTTACAAATTAATTTTTGACATTCTCCGGGCAGGAAAACTTGGTCCTTGTTAACCTGTGATTTGTAAAAATGTAAAACATTTTACAAATCACGGGGCCCCGCGATTTGTAAAATGTTTTACAAATTACGTAAATGCGCCCGAAATTTTCTTGTCATCTCCAAAGTCAAGGGTTCTATTATATTTTTTTTTTCATTACTAGATTGTCCCATCGCTGGGAGATTCGGGTCGCTTCCTCACAGTGGAAAACTAGCAGCAACAGAGTCGCGCTACCCCAAAGTCAAGGGATCTATTAGATTTTTTCTTCTTCATTACTTTATTGTCCCATCGCTGGGAAATTCGGTTCGCTTCCTCCCAGTGGAAAGCTAGCAGCAACAGAGTGGCGCTACCCCAAAGTCAAATGATCTATTAGATTTTTTTTCTTCCCCTTACTGTATTGTCCCATCGCTGGGAAATTCGGGTCGCTTCCTCATAGTGGAAAGCTAGCAGCAACAGGGTCGCGCTACCCAGGTGTATGCGTGTTTAGGTGTAATCAGCCACCTGCACTTATGGCAGAATGACCGACGTCTTTTACGTGCCACAGTGGTAACACGGGGGTGGAACATGGATTCGAACCTGCGACCTTACGATCACAAGTCCAGTGTACTACCAACTGAGCTACCGGGCCCCCGGGTACACTTTTGGCGAATGGTCGATTGCACCCCTGCACCGCCCCCCCCCCCCCCCCCCCCAACTGGCAGGCTGGATTTTTTTTATGCTAAAAATCGTAATATTTTACCTATCCGGCCCAAACCACACCTAGCATAGAGGCCCTAAACAACAAATATTATTAATAATAAAGGCATGTATTACTTTGTGGAATGCGATGTTATTTTTACATTTTGTACATTTTTTACATTTTTACAAATCGCGGTTTTAGGTTTGACGTAATTTGTCAAATGTTTTTACATTTGTACAAATCACGGGTTAACAGCCTTCGATGAGGCTCACATCAGGTCCCGCGCGTGAACCTTTTTCGTCAAAAGCCAACAGTCTATCAGTCTCAGCAAGGGGGAGACTCTTTCTATGTTTGGGTACTTTACGTAAAGACATTGTGTGTGAACATTTTAAAAGATGGTATGCGGGTCCATGTTGGCATACCGCACACAGCCTTCAGCCCCAGAACGTGACACGGTCAAAATTTAATGTTAAATCACATTTTGGTAGGAGGCGCGAACTGACAAACCGCATACAGTTTCTTTTCGCTGGCAACATTGAAGGTATGTGTATTCATTTGTGAGATAGTTGTGTGAAGCTTTTGACGGTTTATATCGTAATCTGCGACCCCCCCCAAAAAAAAACACCGATCGTTGCTTCAGCGATGCTGTGACCTGCACTGCATCTTTAAAACAAACAAGTCGCGTAAGGCGAAAATACAACATTTAGTCAAGCTGTCAAACTCACAGAATGAAACTGAACGCAATGCAATTTTTCAGCAAGACCGTATACTCGTAGCATCGTCAGTCCACCGCTCGTGGCAAAGGCAGTGAAATTGACAAGAAGAGTCTGGGTGGCCGAGTGGTAACGCACTTGCGCTCGGAAGCGAGAGGTTGCGAATTCGACCCTGGGTCAGGGCGTTAGCAATTTTCTCCCCCCTTTCCTAACCTAGGTGGTGGGTTCAAGTGCTAGTCTTTCGGATGAGACGATAAACCGAGGTCCCTTCGTGTACACTACATTGGGGTATGCACGTTAAAGATCCCACGATTGACAAAAGGGTCTTTCCTGGCAAAATTGTATAGGCGTAGATAAAAATGTCCACCAAAATACCCGTGTGACCTGGAATAATAGGCCGTGAAAGGTGGATGCAGGGCCTAAAGGCAGTCGATCTACTGGCCGATGTGAATGCGTGATATATTGTGTAAAAAAAAATTCCATCTCACACAAGGCATTAATAGGTAACATACGCCTTGAGTCGCCTTGTGTGGTGAGATACGTGCGCGATATAAATCCTCGTAAATAAAAAAATAAAAAAATAAGAGCGGGGTAGTAGTTGCGCTGAGAAGAATAGCACGCTTTTCTGCACCTCTCTTTGTTTTAACTTTCTGAGCGTGTTTTTAATCCAAACATATCATATCTATATGTTTTTGGAATCAGGAACCGACAAGGAATAAGATGAAAGTGATTTTAAGTTGATTTCGAAAATTTAATTTTGATCATAATTTTTATATTTTTAATTTTCAGAGCCTGTTTTTAATCCAAATATAACATATTTATATGTTTTTGGAATCAGAAAATGATGAAGAATAAGATGAACGTAAATTTGGATCGTTTTATAAAAACAATTTTTTTTTTACAATTTTCAGATTTAATTCATTTAAGTCATTAATTAATTTTTAAGCCACCAAGCTGAAATGCAATACCGAAGTCCGGCCTTCGTCGAAGATTGCTTGGCCAAAATTTCAATCAATGTGATTGAAAAATGAGGGTGTGACAGTGCCGCCTCAACATTTACAAAAAGCCGGATATGACGTCATCAAAGGTATTTATCGAAAAAATGAAAAAAACATCCGGGGATATCATTCCCAGGAACTCTCATGTCAAATTTCATAAAGATCGGTCCAGTAGTTTGTTCTGAATCGCTCTACACACGCACAGACACAGACACAGACACAGACACACACACACACACACACACACACACACACACACACACACACACACACACACACACATACACCACGACCCTCGTCTCGATTCCCCCTCTATGGTAAAACATTTAGTCAAAACTTGACTAAATGTAACAAAAAACAACCTACAATTCAACTTGATTTTATGGCTGAATGATAAGAAATCGAGGTTCGTTGTTGTGTTTGTTTCATCTACTGACTACCGAAAGAAACCAACAAAAGAAGTCGTATTTGAAATGCTGCGTTATTCAAGGCAAAAGTATCATAGCAACCATTTGGTTATCTATATGACTAAGTGCCAAAAGGTGCGCACGAAAAGCGGACAAAGGGGCTAAAAAATAAAAGTTGACAAACACGACTGATATTGTGATTTTTGTTAAGACAACAGATGCTGGAACCCAATTACGAAAAGAAAAGATAAATTTACCCAAATGATTTTACAAATAACGATAATTTTGTTCGTTATATCATTCAAAACGGCACTGAGTCATAGCATTAAGGTTATCTCGCACGTTTTTAAAGCTAGGGCTTTGAAACTTGGCACACAACCAAAGTATAATGACCTCCAGGTATGGTGCACATCACATTAAACAACATTGAATTTCAAGGTCACAGCGAGGTTAAATTTCCTTTGCAAACTGGAAAATTGTCGTTGTCACGTCTTACATGTTTTAATACTAGATCAGTTAGACTTTACATACTTCACATACTTTCAGCATTTTTATAAAACCTCATTAAAAGTGACCTGCTGGTTAATCTTTGTCAAAGTTCAAGGTCACAGCGGGGTCACATCTGGTCCAAATGTGGAATATTTTCAATTTATTCAGCGCGTTTATAGCACGAGCTTTGAAAATACACACAGTTCTAGTGTATAATGTTCACACACGATTAAAGTCTGGTTGAAAAAGTCAAGGTCACAGCAGGGTCGCGTTGAGGTCAAACATATACATTTTTCAATGAGGTTTTCTCATATGTTTTTGAAGCTAGGGCCTTGAAACTTGGCACACTACGCAAGTTAAATTAAACCTCATCAAATTCCAAGGTCACAGTAAGGTTAAAGATCCTTTAAGGATATTTTCTAAAAAAGGTGACCGCCTGGTTAATGTTTGTCAAATTTCAAGGTCACAGCAGTGAGATCTGGCTTAAACTTTGAAAAATTGTCAATTTCTTCAACTAGTTTTATAGTGTTTGAAGTCATTCACACATGATGAAAGTCTGGTTGATAAAATCAAACGTCAAGGTCGCAGCGGGGTCGCATTGAAGTCAGACACATACAATTGTCATTTTCACGAACGCCTTTTAAGCAACACCTTTGAAACTTCACACATTCCAAAGTTTTGATGTTGTTTGGTTATAATCAAAGTGTGGTCAATTTCCATGATTGAGAGCATTCAGAGGGGTCAAGTTGAGGTCACACAAAAAGTGATAATCTTTATAAGACTCACGTTTGCTGCTATTGCTCACTTGACATTGGTGAAAGTGCTAATTTTATAATTGTTGATCTTGATGTTTTGACCAATTAATATTACTAGGATCAACCATACCAGATTTCAAAGTCCAGAAGTTGTCAAACCTCAAACCTGTTGGAAGTTTCAAAGATTTAAGCATCAACAAATTTCTATTTGATTTGACCTTAAATAACAGATTTGACCTTAAATCTTAAAACAGATCAACCAGACTTTGGTTTTATATAAATTGAAGTTCAATACAATTTCCTTTTTTTTTTACCCACACGAGACCCTGCTATGACCTTCACATTTCTCAAGGATCAACCTTGAATTCTCCATGTTGAACAATCATTAAGCAAAAGCGTTGTTTGAAGTTTGAAGGTTCTAGCTTCAAAAATCTCTGAAAAAATATGTTTCATCCGTTTTCTGAACCACATGTGACCCAGCCGTGACCTTGAAATCTGACAAGGGTCAACAAGACTTTTACCATGCATGGGGGCGATTAAACCCCAAATGTGTGTGAAGTTTCAAGGTTTCAACTTAAAAAACGTCTGAGAAAAATATACATTTTCCTTTTTGGACAATGTGTTGCACGCAAGACAACACGACAAACGCTCGTGTTATCATTCTTTTACTTTAAGGTCGACTTGCGTGCCCGCTCTTTCGCTAATCTCAATTAAAATTCATCTTGGAAGTTCGGTTTTATTACGCTTTTAATTAAGAAGATTAAACTAAGACAACAAATAGTTAGTTTTACCCATTAAACTCGATAAGGTAGTGACATTTTATGTTGAACGCAAGATGGTGTCGCACGCAAGATCTGAAAAGATGTTGACGACATAATTTCAACACTTGATAGCGCATTCGTGGTTCGTGATTTCTTCACAAATTTTGAACACAGAATGTGTCACGTGGTTCCGTAGATGAAGTAGATCTTTGTACATGTAAATTTTGTTTTTAAAAGAAAATAACCGTTAATTACCGAACATTTTGTCGCACGCAAGATATGACGAAATTTTCAAATCGTTTTCAAAAATGCTGTTCAAAAGTTCTGCAGTCTTTGCTGGATTACTTGAAAGACAGCAGTTTGATACACCGTTATCGCTTGACGTGTCGACATCAATTCCAGAGTTTTTGAAAAAGAAATTTAGTAAATATCTGCGATTGAAAAATGTATGCCGTGATGACGACACATCTTGCGTGCGACACCTTAAAATTCGGTTATCGAAAAAAAAAAATTCTCTGGAGATTTAGATTTGACGTTTGGTCTCGTCTGTAAAGCGATGTTTCAAGCATTCAATCAAACTAAATGCAATTCATTTGTGCTTCTTGTTACTTTTCTGTGGCATATTCAAAACACGAGGTATCACGATGTCCTTTTTCAGATGGCCGGTTTTGGCGTTATTTTTGACTTTAAACAAAGATAACTTCAAAACTGTTCAAGTCAGACACACGAAATTATGTCCACTATCTCTTCGCACATTCATCCACACACACACCAATTTTCAGCAGACACACGTTTTTAGAAACATTTTTATTGTAAAACAAAGTCGTCTTCTGTTCTGTGAGCACCTTTTGGCACTTAGTCATGACTAAGTGCCAAAAGGTGCGCACGAAAAGCGGACAAAGGGGCTAAAAAATAAAAGTTGACAAACACGACTGATATTGTGATTTTTGTTAAGACAACAGATGCTGGAACCCAATTACGAAAAGAAAAGATAAATTTACCCAAATGATTTTACAAATAACGATAATTTTGTTCGTTATATCATTCAAAACGGCACTGAGTCATAGCATTAAGGTTATCTCGCACGTTTTTAAAGCTAGGGCTTTGAAACTTGGCACACAACCAAAGTATAATGACCTCCAGGTATGGTGCACATCACATTAAACAACATTGAATTTCAAGGTCACAGCGAGGTTAAATTTCCTTTGCAAACTGGAAAATTGTCGTTGTCACGTCTTACATGTTTTAATACTAGATCAGTTAGACTTTACATACTTCACATACTTTCAGCATTTTTATAAAACCTCATTAAAAGTGACCTGCTTGTTAATCTTTGTCAAAGTTCAAGGTCACAGCGGGGTCACATCTGGTCCAAATGTGGAATATTTTCAATTTATTCAGCGCGTTTATAGCACGAGCTTTGAAAATACACACAGTTCTAGTGTATAATGTTCACACACGATTAAAGTCTGGTTGAAAAAGTCAAGGTCACAGCAGGGTCGCGTTGAGGTCAAACATATACATTTTTCAATGAGGTTTTCTCATATGTTTTTGAAGCTAGGGCCTTGAAACTTGGCACACTACGCAAGTTAAATTAAACCTCATCAAATTCCAAGGTCACAGTAAGGTTAAAGATCCTTTAAGGATATTTTCTAAAAAAGGTGACCGCCTGGTTAATGTTTGTCAAATTTCAAGGTCACAGCAGTGCCATCTGGCTTAAACTTTGAAAAATTGTCAATTTCTTCAACTAGTTTTATAGTGTTTGAAGTCATTCACACATGATGAAAGTCTGGTTGATAAAATCAAACGTCAAGGTCGCAGCGGGGTCGCATTGAAGTCAGACACATACAATTGTCATTTTCACGAACGCCTTTTAAGCAACACCTTTGAAACTTCACACATTCCAAAGTTTTGATGTTGTTTGGTTATAATCAAAGTGTGGTCAATTTCCATGATTGAGAGCATTCAGAGGGGTCAAGTTGAGGTCACACAAAAGAGATTAAATTGTCGACACAACAGATGAGACTGGCTACCACTGTTTATTTTAATACACTTTTATGCAAATTTTAAATTGTGTTCAACCATATACACCAAACTCACCCAAACTCCTGAAACATCCAAGAAAAGGAAAAATGTGTCCAAGCAAGGAAAAACGCCATTTCTTCAAAGGCTGGAATAACTACAGAGGCAGCCGCGTCATTACACACAATGCAATTACGTCATACATCATACATTTCTATGAGTCATGTTGAATGGAATGGTGGCATGTGCCTCTATTCTAGCTAACAACAAAGCTGAAAAAATGAATATTATCTGTTTGTTTTGTTTGTTTTACCCGTACGAGACCTTTCTGTGACCTTGACATGTGACAAGGATCTACCTTAACTTCTTTAAGTCGGAGTTGAGAGTTGTGTGATGTTTGAAGGCTCTCCCTTTAAAAAAAACTGAGATAATGATGCATTTTCGTGTTTTTGATTTGCCCATGTGACCTTGAGATTCGACAAAGGTCAACAAGACTTTAACCGTGTATGGAGGCTATTAAGCCCAAAAATGTGAACTTTCAAGGTTCTTGCTTTGAAAAACTCTGAGAAAAAGGTTATGTTTTTTTTTTTACCCACACGAGACCCTGCTATGACCTTCACATTTCTCAAGGATCAACCTTGAATTCTCCATGTTGAACAATCATTAAGCAAAAGCGTTGTTTGAAGTTTGAAGGTTCTAGCTTCAAAAATCTCTGAAAAAATATGTTTCATCCGTTTTCTGAACCACATGTGACCCAGCCGTGACCTTGAAATCTGACAAGGGTCAACAAGACTTTTACCATGCATGGGGGCGATTAAACCCCAAATGTGTGTGAAGTTTCAAGGTTTCAACTTAAAAAACGTCTGAGAAAAATATACATTTTCCTTTTTGGACAATGTGTTGCACGCAAGACAACACGACAAACGCTCGTGTTATCATTCTTTTACTTTAAGGTCGACTTGCGTGCCCGCTCTTTCGCTAATCTCAATTAAAATTCATCTTAGAAGTTCGGTTTTATTACGCTTTTAATTAAGAAGATTAAACTAAGACAACAAATAGTTAGTTTTACCCATTAAACTCGATAAGGTAGTGACATTTTATGTTGAACGCAAGAAGGTGTCGCACGCAAGATCTGAAAAGATGTTGACGACATAATTTCAACACTTGATAGCGCAATCGTGGTTCGTGATTTCTTCACAAATTTTGAACACAGAATGTGTCACGTGGTTCCGTAAATGAAGTAGATCTTTGTACATGTAAATTTTGTTTTTAAAAGAAAATAACCGTTAATTACCGAACATTTTGTCGCACGCAAGATATGACGAAATTTTCAAATCGTTTTCAAAAATGCTGTTCAAAAGTTCTGCAGTCTTTGCTGGATTACTTGAAAGACAGCAGTTTGATACACCGTTATCGCTTGACGTGTCGACATCAATTCCAGAGTTTTTGAAAAAGAAATTTAGTAAATATCTGCGATTGAAAAATGTATGCCGTGATGACGAATCATCTTGCGTGCGACACCTTAAAATTCGGTTATCGAAAAAAAAAAATTCTCTCGAGATTTAGATTTGACGTTTGGTCTCGTCTGTAAAGCGATGTTTCAGGCATTCAATCAAACTAAATGCAATTCATTTGTGCTTCTTGTTATTTTTCTGTGGCATATTCAAAACACGAGGTATCACGATGTCCTTTTTCAGATGGCCGGTTTTGGCGTTATTTTTGACTTTAAACAAAGATAACTTCAAAACCGTTCAAGTCAGACACACGAAATTATGTCCACTATCTCTTCGCACATTCATCCACACACACACCAATTTTCAGCAGACACACGTTTTTAGAAACATTTTTATTGTAAAACAAAGTCGTCTTCTGTTCTGTGAGCACCTTTTGGCACTTAGTCATATACGACTTGTGTCTGTCTGTCTGTCTGTGTGTGTGTGTGTGTGTGATTGATCGCCATGCACGGCCAAAGTTCTCGATGGATCTGCTTCAAATTTGGTGGGCTTATTCAGTAGTGGAATGCATGAATGGAGACTATCAAGCTAGTTGGGAACTAAATCCAAAGTTCGAAACTATCGCTCTAGTGCGCAATGCATGGCACGATATTTTCAAATGTTCCGACCTAAGTTGGTGACTAACTTGCCCAAATTTGGTCCTCCTCCGAGGAGGACCAAATTCCTTAGTTTCGAACTATTGCAAAAATACAAATGGCGGCCGCCATGACAGTCTTTGATTTTGCTGTACAAAAAAATCAAATATTCGGCAGTCCGACGCATGAACCAAAGAATGATGTCGACAAAGAAGTTGAAACATTGATTGCGCTTTGGAGGGGGTTCAAATACAAGTCGTGAAGTGACCGGCACAGCTGATTTGGGACACGATCTACCTTGAGTCGGGAGATTTGCTATGAACATTGACTAAATTTCCACTTTTTACATCAGCGACTGTACAAATTTGGCTTGTACATCTTCCTGTCGCTGATTTTAATCGGTTTGGATCATCCAACAGGTAAGAGCAAGATTCATCCGTTGTGTGCGTGTAGTTTGTGTGTCCCACGGTGTGTGTGTTCGTTTGTGCGCCTCGGTGTGTGAGTGTGTGTCAGATTATATTGCAATAATACATTTGTTAGAAAGTGAGAGCAAGGGTAGATCTAGATCTATGGGCCAGGCAGTACTGTCTGAGTGTCTCCGAAACCGTGTTCAGTGTCATAGGAAAATAGGCCTACGAGCCATTGTGTAGTGGTGACGATGAAAGAAACAGTTGTTGTTTTTTCTGACAGTGACATTGACAATGAACGATCGTCAATGCATCAATGATTATGCACAGCAGCATCGGTTTCTTCGGAACTGTGCACTGTTGACTGAATTTCCCACGGTGGAGCAATGAACAGTAGACACTAAAACAAAGCTAATCTAATGCATTGAAGCATCGCTGTAGATCTATCTCATTCAACTAACAATATAATGCAGTGAATGGCAAATCTATCTCTGAATGAACTGTTGTGTATCCTTATTTGCTGTAAATGTCCTGGCTCACACTGCACTCCCAACATTAGAAGTATGTTTTCTAAGCTGAATGCATGTATAATTTGATATAGTAAGTGTGTAAAGCCAAGAGTAACACTAACTGGCCCAAAACAATTTTTGTGTGTATACAAATGAAGAAAGAAACTGACTTCACTTGAATCACTGCCACTGAAAGTGTGTCTATTGTGTATTTTTAGAAGGGTTATTCAACAATGACTTATTTTTCTGTTTAAATACTTGATATTTACTCTGCATGAACAGAGTCAGAGGTAAATGCTGCTGTATAAACTATGATTGTGAAAGAGGGAATAAAAAGAATCAATGAGCGAGTGGTTTAATTATAATACAGTTATTATTTATTGTTAATTAATTATTTTATGGTGTGTTTTTTCAGGCCTCCTAAGAAACCAGAGATGATGTGTGATGAAGTGTTCATACAGCTCTTGCATTCAGATATATATGGATTCTGGAGAGGATTCAGACTGAGTGGACATGCTGCTTTACAGACTACCATGAAGAGTAAGTCACACATTTCTGTACCACTACCAAGTACCTGCTTGTGCCTATTAAATTGTTATTGTAAAATTGATTTATGATATGTAAATTGGCACTGGTGATAGTAGTTTGAAGCTGTGTAGATGTTTTTGGCAGACTTTTGTACGTTGTGTTGTAAAGAGATCTGCGTTTCACATTAGATGCACTTACAATCTAGATAGATACATTCAGCTATGTCAACACTTGTTACATCTGAATCTGAGAGTAGTGGCAGGAGATGCAAGTTTATTGACACAAAAACATTACGGCTTTGTATAAAATAAATTCTTACATCTGTATGTATCCTTGCATAGTACAATTTGAACTATTTATACAAAATGGTACATAAAGCTTGATTTTAGTTCTCTTTCTCTTCTCAAATCCTTTGCCACTATTCTTAAAGTAAATTACACAGTGTGAATGAACTAATGCAGCACAGGAAAGTAAAACAAAATTGCAAGATAAAATGAAATCATTACTAATTTACTGGAATTATTTTAAAGGCACATACAGTTATTCTTCCCTTGGCTCACCATCCTAGATCTTGCCAGGCTTTTACATGGAATAAGAATGAATCTGTTCACTCGAATACTTCTACATTCAACACCCTGGCTTCTTCCTGCTCAGAGTTAGATTTTGTTGTGGAAACCACTCTCAGATTAACAAAAATGTTACTTCTTTACTTCTGCGAGTGACTTTTGAGAAATTCGTTCATAAACAAAATTCAACTATGCACATGAAGCAGTCACTGACTGTCAGGGTGTCAATATTTTATGTGTCTGGGTGAAGTTATGTTCCTATCCCATGTACAACTGGCCAGATCTGAAATGGCCAAAATCAATGGGATCAACACACATCCCCAGAATCTTCATCACTGGAAAATGTGGTGGGTTGAATGTATTTTAATAAAAAGGCTGACAGGCGAGTGCTTTGGATCCTGAAAGTTCTGTTTTGGACTGAAATCGAGACACATTTCCCAATGAAACTCAAACTGTATAGTGTTGATGCTGAAGAGCGAAAGTGTGTGGGTTGAGGGCACACTTGTTTTTGACTAAAATCGAGAAACATTTCTGCCGAGCACAAAGTTCATACACGCACAGATTTTTTTAATAGTTTAGATTACAATATCACACACACCATCCCCGATCCCAATGGTCATGTGAAGAGCAAGTGCTTCCTCACCCCCCCCCACACACACACACACACACACACACACACTGCTCAACACGTACACACCTTCTCCCCCCAACACACACCCTCCCCTCGCTAACCAAAACCCATCCCCGTGAATACTGAAGGTGCTCAGTTATATGTTTTCTTTATTTTTCAGGAAGGACCGCTACATTAAGGGAAGGCTGTTTGCACCTTGGTTCCTGGGTTCGCTGGGGACGATGATCAAATTCAGAGTACCATCACAATTCTGTGCTTTTCCATCTGATTCGGCTGAGAATGCTTGCAGAGGTTTCTACACTACCCGTCATAAAAAGTAGGCAGATGCGTTTGAGGGCAGATCTTACTGATGAGGCTGTTGATTGAAAAACCAAGTATATGACTGAAAAGGCCATTAATTTCCCTACTTTATTCAGAAACAAAATTGGGTTTTCATGACGTAGTGTCTATGCAGTGAAACCTGCAACACAGACACCCCCCCCCCCCCCCTCCCACAAATCAAATTCACAAAATCAAGCTTCCCGTGTTAAAATCAACAACACAAATCAGAACAACTAAACCGAAACATGTTTTGCATGTCATTAGACAGAACAATCAAATCTTTATCCAAAACAGTCCGTTTTGTTCACATATATCTTGTCTAACATGAACGCTATGGCATGCTGAGCGTGTAGTTGTCAATCCTCTCAGTTTTTGAAGTCGTTTTAGCGGGTAATGAGACCAAAAATGGTACATTTCAGAACTCCTCAACGCATTGTCTTAAAACTGTCAGTGATTTGTGCTAACACACGTCGTTAAGTACAACAAGTCGCGTAAGGCGAAAATACAATATTTAGTCAAGTAGCTGTCGAACTCACAGAATGAAACTGAACGCAATGCCATTTTTCAGCAAGACCGTATACTCGTAGCATCGTCAGTCCACCGCTCACGGCAAAGGCAGTGAAATTGACAAGAAGAGCGGGGTAGTACTTGCGCTGAGAAGGATAGCACGCTTTTCTGTACCTCTCTTTGTTTTAACTTTCTGAGCGTGTTTTTAATCCAAACATATCATATCTATATGTTTTTGGAATCAGGAACCGACAAGGAATAAGATGAAAGTGTTTTTAAATTGATTTCACAAATTTAATTTTGATAATAATTTTTATATATTTAATTTTCAGAGCTTGTTTTTAATCCGAATATAACATATTTATATGTTTTTGGAATCAGCAAATGATGGAGAATAAGATGAACGTAAATTTGGATCGTTTTATAAATAAAATTTTTTTTTACAATTTTCAGATTTTTAATGACCAAAGTCATTAATTAATTTTTAAGCCACCAAGCTGAAATGCAATACCGAAGTCCGGGCTTCGTCGAAGACTACTTGACCAAAATTTCAACCAATTTGGTTGAAAAATGAGGGCGTGACAGTGCCGCCTCAACTTTCACGAAAAGCCGGATATGACGTCATGAAAGACATTTATCAAAAAAATGAAAAAAACGTTCGGGGATATCATACCCAGGAACTCTCATGTCAAATTTCATAAAGATCGGTCCAGTAGTTTAGTCTGAATCGCTCTACACACACACACAGACACACACACACACGCACACACGCACATACACCACGACCCTCGTTTCGATTCCCCCTCGATGTTAAAATATTTAGTCAAAACTTGACTAAATATAAAAATGAGACCAAAAAATGGTACATTTCAGTAACTCCTCAACGCATTGTCTTAAAACTTGTCAGTGATTTGGGCTAACACATGTCGTTAAGTACACACGGAATCTCAAGTCATGTGAGATATTAGTTCTGCTGTTGCGCGACATGCCAGAACGAATTTTAAAAATAAAAATGTACCCTGTCCAATGAACTGAATTTGTAAAAAAAATTAGCATGCATTAAGAAAAATGAAAGCTTCAATTTACCTTTAATTTCATACATTTTCAACTATGACTGTTCACAGCGCACTTGTACGCACACACACATTCTTGGAAAATGCTCTTTCAAGAGCCATGATCAGTTAAGCGTGTCAGCCGTGAGCTTTTCTAGGCGTAGGCCTACATTTGCGCTCAGCGCTCTGAATGAGGCAAAATATTAATGTTCGCGTTGAAATCCTCATACCGCCAATGTCTGATAAAATATGTACATGAAATTTAATTGTGTGGCGCATCTGTTATTGTTCTTGAAGATAACAACAAATTAATTGTTTTTCAATGAGTCAGCGAAGACCTACCATCAATTTAAGAACTCTTTCTGGCATGTCAATTAACAGCAGACTAATGTCTCAAATGACTTTAAAATCCGTATGAACTTTCCCACATGTGTTACTACTGTTAGCACAAATCACCGCAACGTTGAAGGCAATGCGTTGAGGAGTTACGAAAACGTACCGGTTTTTGTCTCATTACCCACTAAAACTGCCTTTTACAGCTTCTCAGAGGAATGACACCTACACAAATCAACATGCCTTAATGTCAGTGTTAGACCAGATATGTGAACAAAACTGACTGATTTGGATGCAGATTTGATTGTTTTTTCTATTGACGTGCAGAAGATGTTTTGTTTTGGCAGTTCTGATTTTTTGTCAATTTTAACGCGGGAACATTGATTTTGCGAATTTGATTTTGCAGGGTGTCTGTGTTGTATGTTCCACTGTATAAACACTATGTCATATAAACCCAATCTGCTTTCTGAATAGGTTTGGGGAATGAATGGCTTTTTTCAGTCATATACAGGATAAACCAAAAAAATGTAACACTAAAACAATGCTAATAACTTTTACATCTGTTGACCGAATCACTTTATTTTTAAGGTACATAAACCGCAGCCAGTGCATGACCCTTCCACAAAGTGGACATTTTGTAGATCAAATGTAACTGGTCAAATGGTCTGACTTTTGTGCTCTATTTCAAAAAATAAATTCCAAATTCGGCGGTCGATTCACTAAAACGAAGTTTGACCATGAACGGTATCAATACTTACTTAATTTAAACCCGCCAGACTTTTAGCTTTTATATTATCTGAATGTCTGAGTATACACCCCCCAGATCATCGGTGACCCGAAGAAAGCAGTTATATACTCATAGACAGACGCGTGTGAAGCATGTTTAAATGTGGAGTACGCTCATTTAAAAAAAAAATACACCAAGTTTGTTTGAGAATACTCCAAGTCCAAAACAGGGATTCCCAGGTCTGAATGTTGATTAAGGTATACTTTTGTGATTCGAATTGCCCCGAATGTTACAATCTTGAGCGCTTAGATCGGGCAAGTTTGGCTACCGCTCAATTTTAAAACCCGTACCGTTGAGTCGATCCCCAAAATTGGGAACTTAATTTAAAATTGCACAAAAGTCAGCCTATTTGATCTTCAAAATTGTCACTTTGTAGAAGGGTCATGCATAGGCTGAAGTTTATGTCCACAAATGTAGGTTATTAACTTGTTGTGGGTTGCATTGTTTTTGGGTCAACCTGTATTTGGTTTTTTTAATAAACGGCCTCATCATAAAGATTTGCCCTCAAACGGATCTGCCTACTTTTTATGACGAGTATTATAGTTGGCTCAGTGGCTAAAGAAACATTCTACAGGATGAATAAACAAACAAACAAATCTCATGATTCTCTGTGTTTTAATGTGTGTGTGTGTGTGTGTGTGTTTTGGGGAGTTTGTTTTGGTTTTTAGTGAGAGGATGGCTGGTGGTTTGGATGAGGTGAAAAGCTGAGTGACACTGTGATTGTGGATAATTAAATTGTTGTTGCTGCTGTCAGTTTCAAGGCACCGTTCTTCTTGCAAACGCCAAGTTTGGCTTACTATTTTATATCTGCATGGGCTCTTACATGAGGTTAGGCCATCTATACACTTTGATACATACCAAACATTTACATTCTGACTGGGTCATGTGCAAAGTTGGAATGTTTGAATGAATACATTTTGCGGATTGATGCCAGTAGAAGTTAAACAAATTAATTGATCAAACATTCCAACACTTCAAAGTAAACACACGTGTTTTTGACAGCTGGTATATGTTAAAGTGGAGGGATGGTTTTATTCCACGTGAAGCCTGCATGCCACATCTGAGACGTTGAGCGAAATCGTTTACACAAAATATGCAATCATTGTTTATCATCATTTAAATTAAAACGTTCATACACAATGACACAACAAATGTTGTCGGAAACTCAAAAGAACACATGAAAGAATAAAAGATGATCAATGCAGCAAAACGCGCCACTTGTACAGAGTGGGTTACAATTTCATTCTTTGTTTAATTTAGCCTTCACATTTCCCTTATCATATCTTATATTTTAACATCGTTCTGTTCTTGTCAGCTTGAAATGTTTGCAGTTTTTACTCACGAAACAGGTTAGTCTTCTGAAGTCAGTGCAACATCAAAGCTAAAATTTCACACATGAGATGCATTTTGATGATCAGCTCTACCATACCGAAGCAATGCATTTAAACTGGCGCAGATTAATTTTCAAATGATGTTCAAGCAACAGCTAGCTTCCTTATAGACAAAGTGTCTAAGTTACAAAATATAGTCATCTCAGTATCCAATTTCATTACCTCTGTTTCTTTGCTTGCTTAGAAGAACTTCTCAGAGTGTTTGCGGCATTCATCAAACAAGATCATAGACATTAAAATATTGTCACTTCCTAGTCATTGAATAATGTATTCATTGTATCTAATTATTCATGTTAAAGACCAGCACAAAATTGCAATCATTTAAATATGTCACTGACATAAAGTATTCTACCCGATCTGGAAAAAAGGAAGAAAATCATAAGTGCATGATTCAAATCACTGATGATGTCTTGTAATTCGGTAGTGTTTCCAGTTAATCTTTTCTCTTTACATCTCACAATTCCTTCACTAGTTTATTTTGTAAGTAGAACACCAGGCCAAAACATTGTTGGCTCCTTTTGTATGACATCACACATTTTCAAGGATTTGCTTGCTAACTTGCTTGTTTCTTAATTTGTTTAATGATCGCTCCAAATTACATTCCTTCCTTTATCTGGCACTCTTGTTCTCAACTTTGTCCCTCCCTCTTAGCGGTTTAGAGGGAGAGAGTGAGTGTGTGTGTGTGTGTGTTAGTGTGTGCGTATGCCTGTGTGTGTGAGAGAGAGATAGAGACTGAGAGAAAGAAAGAGAGAGAGTTGATCTATTGTCTTGATTCCCTCATTCAATTTTCTTTTGTTGTATAGTGTAGAACTTAGACAGCTTCGTGACATACCTGTGGTGCGGTTTTATGGTCGTTTAACTCTCCATCGGTGAACCATGCAATTATTTCTCTTCAACGATTACTCGGTCTCTACTGACAACTCTAAACTCCACAAAACACGACTTTTTTCAGTTCAGAAATGTCAGTTTCGCTCCCATAAATTGAAACACAAACTTAAATACATCCATACATCATTGTCTGTTACAAAGTTCCAGCTTTGCTTTAAAATGCACAATCAGTATGAGGGACACGGACTTTTTCCCAGTACATACCGACTGAGCCATCACTCAAATCTTCGACGACACTGACTCAGCCTATATGCTGCGTACATCTCCCCGGTCGGGCAGTTTTAGCTCTCGTAATGTGCGGAAGAACTGAGAGAAACATTTGCGTTCTGCCTATGTTTGTCTTGTTTGCTCGCCAAAATAATATTGCATCGATCAACCACTCAAGTTCGCACTGTTACCATGCTCCCAATCCCATGCTGGTTTGTTTACCACTTTCGAAGGTGAAGAGTTCACCGCGCCTGCGCAGTGACGGGGATTCCCCGTGACGTCACCTGAAAGTTATGACCTACTCTTTTAGCTGGTAACTAAGTAGTCTCGACCAAGTTCGCTCTCATGCATTGCAGACTGACTAAATCTTTAGTTACGAACTGCGTAGTTCGAACCTACGTTTAGTTGCTAACTATAATAGTCTCCATTCATGCATTCCACTACAGAGAGACCCCGGACACAACCTCATCGATGAGATATTTCAACACGTGCTCTCAGCGCGCAGCGCTGAACCGATTTTGGTTCCACCTCAGCTACCCGGGCCCCCATACCGACACACCAAAGCCGCCAGACCACATCACAACGCCAAAGTTCTCGGTGGATCTTTTTCATATTTGGACACCGTATTCAGCTACACCCCGGACACAATATCATCGATGAGATATTTCAACACGTGCTCTCAGCGCGCAGCGCTGAACCGATTTTGGTTTTTCTGTTCATTTCACTATTCCCAGTAACTCTTCCTTATCTTCTCCAGTGTTTTGCGTTTATCTCCCTTCCTTCGTGTGGCTTCAATCCATATTCCCGTTTCTACGTTACTATTTTTAGAATGTCACTGCGCTGTCCAGAACGCTTCCCTTGCACCCGTAAGTTGTTCTTACTGTCAAAGTGAAAAGGTCGAATCAATTTATAGCCACGCGAAAAATACACTGTCACCTATCTCTATATATTTATAGATATAGATATACATATATATATATACGGCTTCTGTGTGTGTGTGTGTGTGATTGTGTGTGTGTGTAAGCAACACCTGTGGATTATAGAGTTCTGTTTGTGATGGGGTCTAGCGGCTTTTGTCTGTCTGTATGTTCTGGCATTTGAGAAGCCACAACAGATAATATAGGGCTAAGAAATAAGCTCTAAAATTCTCAATCCCGTTTGACAGGACTTCGCCTTCAAAGGTGATTGTGGTGAACCGCCACGCTGTCTGTCTCTGTCTCGCGATACACCCCGGCGAAGCCGGGTATTCCTCTAGTTCACAAATATCTAACAAAAAACTATGTGACACAAGCATGGCAGGTCATTTTCAGGACGATTGCAGACTACAGAAAGCGGATGTATTACGATACCTCAACTGCACGCCAGACTTACATAAATGTAGCTAGGTGGATTGTTCCTCCTCGTGGTAGCTATCGTTACCGTATGTAGCAACAAAAGTCAATTGTTCCATTTTAGATGACAAGAATTTTTTTCTGCAATAGTGACGAACGTATCATGTTATTATTTACTTTTTCTTAAAGAGCTTGTTTCACTGGACAAGAAAGCAAAATATATACATTTGTCATCATTTTCACGAGTTTTCATTCACAAGCACCTGGGAAATAAATCTCATGTTCCCCAGGGAATAAATCCCCGGTTACCATAGTTGCAAGAAGCCCTATTACATGGATAATCAAAAGCAAACCCAATAGAAACGCTCGAGGATTCTTCGGCTCTTTTCATTGGCGTTTCCCCAGACCTAAACAGACGACACGACACTGCTTTGCAAAGTTCCAAAAACCAACTGGCAAAAGTAAACAAAAAACCAAAACTACTTCAATAAATTCGTCACAAACAAATCAAACCTACCGATATGTTATGTCTTCTTACAAAGTCATGGAGTGCGTGTATCTTTGTGTGAGAAACACGAACGTCAAGCTCAAGTCAAACCAATTGACCCCTGACACACACATTTTGACCCGTGCACAAGACGTTGTATCGATAAACGAAGCACAAATAAGAAATAA
>NW_027126586.1:0-5000 GCF_037325665.1 Littorina saxatilis | reverse complement strand
TTCTTCTTAGGCCAAAAAAAAAAAATTGTCTGTTTAGGGTAACATGACCAAAAAAAGTAGGGTCGGTAGGTAGGTATTTTTGTTTTTTTTGTTTTTTTTGTTTTTGTTTTTGTGTGTGTGTAAATGCTATGTTGGCTGAACATTCACTTCTTATATTTGATGAATACATGTTTCAAAACTAACGTATAAATAAAACAGAGAAAAGGAGAGAAAGAAACGCCAAATGTCTCTTTTTAGCATTTTTACCTCTTTTTTTTCTTTCTTTTTTTTTAAATCTAAAAAAAAGTTTTTGGGTCGGCGCCAAATCGATAGGGTCGGTCGGGTTACCCTAAACAGACAATTTTTTTTTTTTGGCCTTAAATTCATGTCGTTACTGACGCCTGCTTCAAACTGACCCCCCCCCCCCCCCCCCCCCCCAAATCTCACTGCACCGAAGCAGACTGACTGCTGCTAATTGCCGAGTAAAATGTTCATTTTAACCCATGTAAAAGACCTGAACGATGGTTTGATAACAGCTTTTTTTTTAGAAATTGAATCATAAAGAAATCCCATAGGTTCTACACAGAAAGCAGTCAGTTGATTGTTGGTACCCCCCGCGGGTTAGGGGGAAGAATTTACCCGATACTCCCCAGCATGTCGTAAGAGGCGACTAACGGATTCTGTTTCTCCTTTTACCCTTGTTAAGTGTTTCTTGTATAGAATATAGTCAATGTTTGTAAAGATTTTAGTCAAGCAGTATGTAAGAAATGGTCCTTTGTACTGGAAACTTGCATTCTCCCAGTAAGGTAATACATTGTACTACGTTGCAAGCCCCTGGAGCAAATTTTTGATTAGTGCGTTTGTGAACAAGAAACAATTGACAAGTGGCTCTATCCCATCTCCCCCCCTTTCCCCGTCGCGATATAACCTTCGTGGTTGAAAACGACGTTAAACACCAAATAAATAAAGAAAGAGTTGATTGTTGGTGTGTGTCTAACGGGAGGGGTGAGCGTGTTCCATGGAAAAGACTCGCCAGGTCGGAGATGGTGAGTCGAATCGAAAACACAGAATGAACAGCTTTTAAAATGCAGTCGAACCTACCCCAACAACCACCTCTCCATAACGGACATCCCAAAGGTCCCCCGACGAACATTTTGCCTATATAATTCACCTTTTCATAACGACAACTCGTCTATAACGACCCATTTCAGTCGGTCCCTTCTGTGGTCGTTATAGACAGTTGTGACTGTGTCTTCCTTCTCGTGAAATTATCTTGTAATGTAAAATTAGCATCCTTCCGTTTGGACACAAACCAAACATTTTCTGATGTTCGAGCAACGTGGGAATGTTTGGCTCAAGTGATTTCGTTAATGACATCGTTTTCAAAATCAGATAATCAGCAATGCCTGCTAAAGCAACATCACATTGCAGACTTTGGTTACACCCCCCCTCCCCCCCCCCGCCCCCTCCCCCCCTCTAAAAAAAATTATGTTCACACGAACCACAAACAAGTCGCGTAAGGCGAAAATACAACATTTAGTCAAGTAGCTGTCGAACTCACAGAATGAAACTGAACGCAATGCCATTTTTCAGCAAGACCGTATACTCGTAGCATCGTCAGTCCACCGCTCATGGCAAAGGCAGTGAAATTGACAAGAAGAGCGGGGTAGTAGTTGCGCAAAGAAGGATAGCACGCTTTTCTGTACCTCTCTTTGTTTTAACTTTCTGAGCGTGTTTTTAATCCAAACATATCATATCTATATGTTTTTGGAATCAGGAACCGACAAGGAATAAGATGAAAGTGTTTTTAAATTGATTTCGACAATTTATTTTTGATAACAATTTTTATATATTTAATTTTCAGAGCTTGTTTTTAATCCAAATATAACATATTTATATGTTTTTGGAATCAGCAAATAATGGAAAATAAGATGAACGTAAATTTGGATCGTTTTATAAATTGTTATTTTTTTTTACAATTTTCAGATTTTTAATGACCAAAGTCATTAATTAATTTTTAAGCCACCAAGCTGAAATGCAATACAGAAGTCCGGGCTTTGTCGAAGATTACTTGACCAAAATTTCAACCAATTTGGTTGAAAAATGAGGGCGTGACAGTGCCGCCTCAACTTTCACGAAAAGCCGGATATGACGTCATCAAAGACATTTATCAAAAAAATGAAAAAAACGTTCGGGGATTTCATACCCAGGAACTCTCATGTCAAATTTCATAAAGATCGGTCCAGTAGTTTAGTCTGAATCGCTCTACACACACACACACACAGACACACACACGCACATACACCACGACCCTCGTCTCGATTCCCCCCTCAACGTTAAAACATTTAGTCAAAACTTGACTAAATGTAAAAACAACAACGCTGAATGTTCTTTCTTTTCATTCACACTGTAAGGGCTAAGGTTTACCATGTTCTAACAACAAAAACGCGAACGTGGAATGTTCGTTCACGTCGGCTCTGAACAATCATTCAATAGCTCCTGTATGAATCCGGAAACTAGCACTGCGCATGGCAATGTGCCAAGTATCGTGATTGGACGATGAATTACTGTCTCGCAGGTTCATGAGCACGTGCATTACAGGTTATTTGGAGTTTTCCAAGTACACTGCAATGATCTATGAAAAAGAAAAAAAGGTTGCGGGTGGTGTGACTGAAAGATTCAGTGCTCTTGAATAATAGGAACAGAAAATGTTTGCACTTTTTTTTATTAAATCCAAGTCGCGTAAAGCGATATAAATACAATCTGAAACTGAACTGCATTTCTTTTTCACTAAGACTTGTAAACATAGGTTGGCCGAAGCCTGCGGCCGAGAAAGCGCTGTCACATTGTCTTGATAACGCAAGCAAAATAAACCTGATTTACATCAAACAGATGTTCTTGATTTTTGAGCTTGTTTTTAATCCAAACACAACATAATTAATTATGTACATATTTTTGGATTCAGGAGACAATATTAAGGTTTGCAATTTTTAATCGGTCAGCGAAAGTTTGTTTTGATGACAACTTTGGTGAGCAAACTAATGAATTATTGTTATGCTTTCGAGCTAAAATGCAATCCTTTTGTCTGGAATTAGTCAAAGACTTGGACCAAATTTCCAAACAATTTAATTACAAATGAGATTGCCACAGTGCCGCCTCAACCTTTGTAAAAATCCGGATATGACGTCATTGTAGACTTTTATCAAAACATAGGCGGGGAAAAAGGCCTGGGGATACTAACATAGAATGTGTATGTAAAATGTCATGAAGATCTGTCAAGAAACTCTTGGGGAAGGAAGGGGGATCAAGAACAAAGGAATGATATGACAAAAACAAACGGGGAGAGGCGAATAAGGAAACAGCAACGCCGGAAGACAACAGTTTGAGCACATAGACTTCGCAGACATGTGCTTAACACCAGGAACTCTCCCGAACGAGCCCCGCGGAGACAAGCCTGGCAGAAGTTGCTTTTGAAGTTTGATTCCGTAATGAACCATGCTACTTGGGAGCGCTCAGCAAATAGGAGTTTTTACTGGAGGTCTGGGAATTTGATTTACTCCGATTTTTTTTCATGCATCGTAAGTGCTCTCCCCTGGTCTCTTGGGTGTTTTGGGGCAACTCGTGTATTGTTGTGCGGCTTGTGTAGTTTCGGTTAGAATAATGCTTTGGTGCCATTCACATTTTGATTATGATTGAAAGTGACTCTCTCTCTCTCTCTCTCTCTCTCTCTCTCTCTCTCTCTGTCTGTCTCTCTCTCTGTCTCTCTCTCTGTGTCTCTCTCTCTCTTTCTCTCTCTCCGCTCAGTGGTGTCCCTTGGCGTGAGACAAGTCGCCTTGACAAGTGCTCTGCAACTTTTCGTCATAAACTCGCCAAAATGACCATTGTTGGATTACCAACATATGTGGAAACTATCCTAGCCACCCTGCTGTCGGACCACCACGTTAAATCGTGGAAAGTTGCTGGCGAGGGAGAGGACACAGTGTTTGTCCTTCGACTGAGCGCCAGTAGACATGACCAAGAAGGCGCCATTACTGTCACCACCGGCCAGTGGAAAAAAAAGTCAGCCGCACAGATTCGCCGAGACAGAAAAAGAGCAGAGCAAAGGAGAGCACAGGTGGGCGTTCATTCATGCAATGCAACTTCGGATTTTCAAAATGTGTTATCCAACGATGTATCAAATGACATTGAAGCGCAACATCTCAACAACGCTATACCGCCAAGTAAAGTGCCAAGTGACTGTGATAAACAACATTCCAGGGTTGAAAAAACACGTGAAACACGCAGCCTGGACGCTCCAACACAGCACACGCCTGCCCACTGTGACACAACAAGGTCAGCCACGTGCGAGAATGTCAGGTCAGAGGTGTGTTGTGATGTGACGTCACCGATAGCAGACGATGAAACCACTGCAGCGGAACTGGCAGCAACAGACAAAGAATTTGATCCAGGCGATGTATACGATCTAGCCTTAAACTGCTCAAAGAACGTTCAACTGAAAGCAAGACTGTTTAACAGAAACCGAAACCGCGCTCTCATAAAAGTCGTCTGTGAAAGAAAATGTGGCAAGAAACAGCTGATTGCAAGGGGAGACGACTACGTGCTGACATATGACTGCGAAACAGCCGAGACCACGTCGTAACGACAAGAGGAAGACATGCCCCCAACTATCCGGCGCCTGCCCCAAGTCGACCGCATCGCCTTTCGAGAAGAAATCGACCATCTGACTGCAGATCTCCAGGTCCTGTCAACATTGGTACAATGCTTACCTGCGTGCCTTGCCAGACTGACTCTTCTCACGAAGCTAAACAGCTCGTGGGAACACAGATTCATATTTGTGTTGTGACTGACAAACCGCGATCGGTATTGAAAAATATCTTGTTAAAACGGAACAGTTATTTCTTGATTTGGAATACCAGTCGGATGCTTCCGAACGATGCATTACGTGTTTGTAACGGACTGAACCCAATGTAAACACTGATGATTGCTGATCGTTCGAATACCCAAACCCCCAAGCACCCTTT
>NW_027126585.1:7500-11581 GCF_037325665.1 Littorina saxatilis | reverse complement strand
TCTCTCTCTCTCTCTCTCTTGTCTACTCAGTGAGGTGCAAGTAATGCGAAGAGAAGAGGGAATGGAATGGGCGTGTACGCGTGCCCTACGGGATCTTTGTTGCATGGGTCGTGGGGTTAAGTGTTCCGGATCCGCCCAACAAGTGTTCTGGATATTATTAAAGCCTTGCTGGTTTCGAGGTTTTTTCCTGTGTTATTTTCTTGCTTTTCATTATGGCTGATTTGGTACAGCTACCGTATGACTGAGAAAACCAAAATTACATAAATATAGTGTATTTTGGCGAAATTGCACTGTGTGTGTGAGAGAGAGAGAGAGAGAGAGAGAGAGAGAGAGAGAGAGAGAGAGAGAGAGAGAGAGAGAGAGAGAGAGAGAGAGCATTTGTTTTGTTTTGTTTTACGGTTACGCATAACGGTAAGACTAGATAGAAAGCATTATGTTAATTTCTTTACATTTCGAAAATACACATGCAGAAAGTTTGATCTGCATATATAATATGTAGGATGATAAAACCATCACACAACAGAATGATTTGTTTTGGTTTAAACATAAGTTTATTTTAACAAAGGTTACAATCATGACATGTATACAAAGTTCACAGAAACAGCAACAAGCTAGAAGCTTATAGTGGTGTTCCTGCATGACAGTACAACATAAGGCGGTAACGGCTGAAAATTTGTCTCAATAAACCAAATCAAATGATTTGTTTTCTAGCCTGAAAGCCTCTAAGACACAGTCCCTTCAAAGCCAGGTAGCGTGGATAATACAGCGACATGTATAAGGCCTAAAAAAAATAGGTGTGGTTACGGTAACCCGACCTACCCTATTTTTAGGGGCCGATCCTATAACTTTTTATTACATTTGTCACAAAAACAAAAAAACAAAAAAACAAAAAACGAGTGCAAAAAAAACGCAATGAAAGCGAAAGCGCCCGTGTCGCACACTTATTTCCCTGTCAAGTAGGTTTAATTTGTACACATTAGAAAAAAAAGTTTAAAAAAAAAAGTGATTGCCTACCTACCTACCCTATTTTTTTTGGCTATGTTACCGTAACCACACCTTTTTTTGGGGGGGGGGCCTAATGCACGTGCATGTACCAGGAACATGTATAATGCATCTCGCGTGCTTTCTCCACTTCCTCAAGTCATTGCAGCCCCGCCCTCTGTATTGTCATCACTGACTCCGGGCTACAATACAGGATCGAACACAACATGCAGTCAATCGCTGCGTCTCAATAGGATTGAAGCCACAGACTGTCGGTTAGTTCGCGGAATTCCAGGAAAAAGCATGTTAACTTGTAATGACAGCATCGGTATGCAAGGCAATAGGCTGTGTGGTAATATTCGTCAGTCAGTGTGGCATTGTGCGAGCTCCGAATTCATCAGAAATATTGATGTGCTACTGGGTTGGGTTTTGTTGTTGTTTTTTAAGCTTAGCTTTTTCGGTAAGGGTAAAATGTGTTTTGCATTTTCGGTATTTATTACTTAGAAATCGCTGAGGTAATAGCGAAAAGTGTACGTGAAAGGCATAACGCATGCACGTATACGGTGATAAGCATAAATGGGATTTTTCGGTGTTACAACTGTTGTGAATGCACGCTGTTGCAATTTTGCAACGTACAGTACACACGCGCACGCATTGACACAACCACACACACACACACACACACACACACACACACACACACACACACACACACACACACACACACACACACATCTCCATCCAAAGAAAAAGTGGCTGCCACTGATAAAGGCCCTCCAGTTCAAGAAAGAAATGAATTTTAAAATTTCAAACACGATGCCAGAGATAACAAAAATCAAGCCTGGCAGAAGCCAGCAATCATGGCCGCGGCACACGCACCGACTTCAGCCACGGTCTCAAGTTTCATCGAGTTGTGACTGCTTTGAGGCATGGACAGAAACAAAAACGGAAAAGTTTCTAACGGCAGAAACAAGAGTGGAGCGTGGGGAAAATCAATTTCTGAGTTATTATTTTAAGCTTGAAAGTTTGGAGCAATACCCAAAATGGAAGAACAAACTATTTTGGGCGTGTAATTTTGACTCCGAAAATTTATCAGAATTGTTTTCTTGCGCTATGTTATAAAAAAAAAAAAGTAAAAAAAAGGAAAGGTACAAAAATCAAACGAAAAAGTCAAACAAACGAAACAGACACTACAAAACATAAATTTATACACTCTGTTTTAGCTTTCTTTCATAACAACAGAACAAAAATGTGTCCCTCGTCAAAAGATTGAAGAACTAGAAGGGCGCCAAGAGCGGAAATCGCCTACAGCATTGCTTCAAAAGGGATTATAATAATATATCCCTAGAATTCCAAAAGAAAAACGATGATAGCGCGAGGCCCTTCAGTAGTGACAGCGCCTTCTTCCAAAGCACAGACACTTGAGCAGTGAATGCTCACCACGGTTATCTCGCCCTTGTGTGTGTGTGTGTGTGTGTGACAAGGCGGAGCGAACGCCACGGTGCAATCACTGCACTGGACAGTGCTGAGACAATACAATACAAGACGAGTACGGTACGACGTGCAACACAGAGAAAACTTTATTCCATTCCTCTTTCTCTGAGCAAACGAACAGAACGAAGACAAACACGTGGAACTGAGGGTCGTACATAAACCTGATATATATCACGCCCCATGCTGCATGACAGAATGTCCACACGCTGGCAACAGGAGAGGGGCAATATGGAATTATAACCCACACTTGTAAAAAAAAATATATATATATTAAATTACAAATAAACTTTTTTTTAAATTAAACAGACAGGGAGTGTGATATATGTTGTGTATCCCACTGCCGGTAGCAGATTACTCACATGATATGTGTTCCCACGCGGTGCCCGACACCTCGCTGCACAGGTACTCCAAGAACAGCAGCACGAGCAGCGCGTAATGCCTGTGCGGTAGATCCATGACGCTGTGAATACCAAACACTGACTCAACTCGCTTTCTCTTTCTCTCCTCTGTTTACCTGATCAATCTACACCACACAAACTGCCGCCACTATTCACTGGGGGAAGCAGGCTACACTTTTTTTTTTACCCTTTTTATCCTCCCTGGATTATTATTTTTTCTTCCTTGAAGTGGACTTTTCTCCAAGTTGGCCTTTCCTCTCACAAAGGGCTTGTTTTTCTGTCCTTGCTTATTTTTCTTGTTTCTTTGTTTCTCTTAAAAACAGCAGTATTTTCACTGTTTTTGCACTGGCTGACACTTTTTAACCAGGCTTGACTGCTGAGAATATTTTGAGAGAAAGAAATACTACACAAGACACTTGCACTCTTATTTTGGGACGAGTTTGTGAGAAGGTTCACCCTTTGTAGGAAGGCGTCAGGGGGAATTCCCTCTTTGCTTCTCCTCTCAGGGCTATTCTTCTCTTTTCAATGCTATTCACACACACGAGTAGGGGGATTTACTGTCGCACACCAAAATCCTCCCCTTCCTTTTTTTTCTCTCACTCTCTCCTGCTCGCTGTCACACCCCCTTCTGGATGGTTGTCTGTCCTCGAAGAAAACGAGAAAGACAGAACAAATACTGTCCTCGAAGAGAATGAGAAAGACCAGGACAGATTGTGCTGAGTGCCGGACAAACAAGGAAAGCCGGAGAGATGATTGGGGGATGTTTTGCACTAACACCGGTCACGGTGCTTTGCGTGACTGTGAATCAAACTCGGGCCTTTGTTTTTCTCTGGCTCTTCCTCTTCACACGACAAAAAGTGGATTGTTTCCAAATTTCTGATTTCTTTTCACGATCTCTTTGTTTTTGCACTGACGGTTAGGTTCCGAAACAGCTCATTCAGTTGCAGAAGCAGCTAATTATACACAGTTTCCGAAAGAGCGACTTTTACACAGTTGCTGAAACTGCAAACGCAATTGCCGAAACAGCTAATTACTTATACTCAGTTCCACACACAGATAATTAGTTGGTTACACTTCCATCACACGACGATTCCAAGCCTCACATAAAATCCGTAAAGATTTAACAGAAGCGGTGCTATACTAACGGCACCCATGACGAAAGTCCAGAATAGAATTCAACTGTCACCAAACTTTAATTCCACTAGCAC
>NW_027126585.1:0-2500 GCF_037325665.1 Littorina saxatilis | reverse complement strand
TTATTGTCCGTTTGATTTGCTCTCATGAAATGAATGTCTTTGGTTGTTTGTTTGTTCTGTTACCTTGATGTTTGATACTGGGCGAAGAATTAATCTAATACCGCCTTCATTTGGAAAGCTTTGTTCTTTCTTACAGAGCTCTACAATTCTCTAAACGACTCTGAATGCCTCAAGCAATCATCGAGGTCATTTTGCAACAAAAACTGAAAGTTTTGAGTTTTTGTGGTCTTATGCCTCAAAAAGCAAAACAATGACCACAGAACAGATTTGTTCTGAATGTCACAAGCAATTTACGTGTTTATTTTGCAACAAAAACTGAACGTTTTGAGTTTGTGTGGTCTTGTGCCTCAAAAAGCAAAACAATGACCACAGAACAGATTTGTCAGTTTTGCAATCAGCTTGGAATAGTTTGTGAGTTGAAACGATTGAGTTTTCTATGGGTGGGCTAAATGAATTCGATACTGATCATCATGTTTTTGGAAAGAAAAAAATAGATCAACTATATTTTGAAAGCGGTAACGATTGACTATTCACGGAAAGTCAGAGGTAATGGTTTGAAAACCCCTTACTCAGATGCTGATTTTGTCGTTGTTGCTGCCGCTGCCACTAGAAAGTGCGTACATAAAAATGCATGCAGTTGTTTGTTTGTTTGTTTGTGAATTGTTCAAGATTTTCTTGGTATTTTATCAATTCCGAATGTTAGTTAGTTAACTGTTGCTTAATGGGTCCAGCGGACCATTTAGGCCAAATCAGGACCCCAATGTGCGATTTTGATTATTAACAGAGAGGAAATGTATTCAGTGAAACTATTAAAGTGTTAAAAGCTCATCCAATCATTTAATAGGTTTACTTACATGTTTTTTTATGTTTACATTTTCCCATCGACAGTTCAATATTTGACATACTTCTTTAAGGCAAAATAACAACGAAGCCTTTTTTCTCCAAAGACAGGGGCTGTATTGGCAGTAAGAGGCGGTGGGGGAGGGGGGCGGGGATCCAAGGGTAGGGGGTGGATGGGCCCGTGAGGGTGGGGGGTGGGAGGCGGTACGGTTGCAGGAAGGATAAATCTTGACTTCATGGAATTTACTTTCCATTGAACTGAAAATCTATACCGCGGATTCTTCTAACCGGGCTGTGTTGGCTTTTGGATCGGATTCCGAGACATTCGTAGCTATTTGACTTTCCCTGCCTTTCTTCTTGTTCGGGATTTTTACTTTTTTTCCCAAATTGCAAAGAGCAATGGAGATCTTTTAACGATTTTGGATGAAGAACTTTAGACTTGTTCCTGTTTCCACACAGTGGCAAGGAAACTGAAGGTGCCTCACAGATGTTTGTAAGGTGAAGGTTTGATGTGTATAGTGTGTGTGTGTGTGTGTGTGTGTGTGAATGTGTGTGTGTGTGTGTGTGTGTGTGTGTGTGTGTGTGTGTGTATGTGTGTGTGTGTTTGTTTGTGTATGAATGTGTGTGTGTATGTGTGTGTGTATGAATGTGTGTGTGTTTGTTTGTGTATGAATGTGTGTGTGTGTGTGTGTGTGTGTGAATGTGTGTGTGTGTGTATGAATCTGTGTGTGTGTTTGTTTGTGTATGAATGTGTGTGTGTGTGTGTGTGTGTGTGTGTGTGTGTGTGTGTGTGTGTGTGTGTGTGTGTGTGTATGTGTGTGTGAATGTGTGTGAATGTGTGTGTGTGTGTTTAAAACAAGTTGAAATGCTGAATCAAACCGTGTGCGTATATTCATGACCACGTGAAAAAATCTTTCATCCAAAGATATACATAATTAATTATTGCCATGTCCATAGAAAATAGCAGAATTAACAGGCACTGACACGTTTGGTGAAACAGAAGTTGTCAGCTTAAAGGTTTGTTTCTCTTCACGGCGAAAAAAAAAGAGAATGGTTTAGATGTGGAATGACAAGATGGATGCTTTAAGAAAACGTAGAGGAGATTTACTTCATATATCAAACGGTTATTCACTAGTATCTTACTGAATGGATTTTAACATTCAAGGTTAGTCTCCAAAATGTATCCCCTTCGTCAACACTTCCACCATGTAGATATAAAATCTTGAACTTTAGTTTTGTAAATTCAAATCACACAATACAGTGCAATTATTGCGTTAAATCTGAAAGTAGTCACTAATGTTGATACAAAGAATGACTGCAGTTATATATTAACTGACGGAGTGAGCTCCAAAAGTGAGCATTATGTGTGTCGTTGGTCGAAGAAGAAGCACGGTTTCGGCTGCAAAGTTTATCTCCCTTTAGCTGTCCCTTTTGTTTTCACAATGACCGCGCGGATGTGTTCATAACCACATGTAAATAAAACGCATCTGTACAGTGCATTACATCACTCGAATGGCAATTCAAATGATTAATTTGCCTAAAAGAGAAAGAAATAAACTTTTAAGGATTAAAGTGCAGCAGAAAATCTTCATTGAATTTACAACACTTAAGATCAACATAACCGATCTCTTCAAAACTTGAAAACAATTAAAGAATGAAT
>NW_027126584.1:0-13090 GCF_037325665.1 Littorina saxatilis | reverse complement strand
ATGTAGAGAAAACAGCATGTAAAAGAGTCTCACTAGTACCCCGGTAAACTAGTACCACAGTAGAGCTTGAATTAATGGGGTGGTTTTTTTTTTAACCAGAATAACACTTTAACTATGAAGGGGAAATGATTTGATAATCAAATTATCAGATTTTTTTGATTTAAAAAAAAAAATCATATGAAAACATTAAAAAAGTCAATTATCTGTGTTTGTGCTGATATGAAAATATTGATCAGAACCAAACTGTCAGACTCATAAAAACCCAACGGATGCACTGATTTCTTATTCCATTGCATAGAAATGATGCTTCACAAATCATCAACAACATTACATAATTATATATACACAAATGGAACAAAGCTATCAAGCCATTCAAAAGTTGCAACATTTTAATTACAGTATTTCTGTGCTCAATCCTAACACTACAGCAAATTTCTGTAAAGCTGAATGTCCCTTTCCATGTACCAACATGGTCATACGCGGATTATTTAAAATGCAACTTTACCACCCGAAGCGTTGCAAACACCGGGAGAAGAGTAAACAACTGCAGACTTGAATGGACACTCATATGCACTCCAGATGCAGGGCCTGTGCAAATCCTTGGGATGATGCATCACCTTCTTTCATAATCAGACTGCTATCAGACAAGCATTCAGTACAGGATATAAACCTTTCAGCAATAGATTGAGCTGATCAATGTTGACAAAAGCCCAACACATGTCAGCGGAGTGACGTTGCACAGTACCAGTATCCATATCTGCTTGTGATGGGTCAGAAGATGGCAAAGTATCTGTATCTTCTTATGGTTGGTCAGAAGATGGCAAAGCTGATGTTTCTGCTGTGGAAGAGGGTAGTTCCGGTTTAGCAAACTTTTCCATCAGGTCAATCTTTCTCCTCGCTGCCACCACAGGAGGACTGGCTCTCCCCTTGCTCCAACCTAATAAATACACAAACACTGATTTAATATTTGATACAACTGTCCATGGTTTTTGTTTGTAATAAGCTGCAAATTTTAAGATTCAATATAAACGTCAACAAGTGCTTGTACTTTATTTTGCAAATGACCATGTTACATGGGGTGTACCTCAACTTTTTGGCTAGGCTGGTAAATCAGAAATCCCAATCAGCCCCCAACCACTGAACAGGCGGGTTTTCTTACAACCACCTCAGCGGCTCGTACCCACATATGTCGGTTGACAAACACACACACACACACACACACAAAAGACATTCATTAATTGGCCCCTATCACAAAATGTACATGTCAAGTTTACTATGGGATTTGAGTAACCACACAATCACATACACACAGGAACTAATACTGAAACTAGCTGAATTATTTTCTTTCTTTCTTTCTTTCTTTTCATATTTTTCTTTTAAAATTAATTTCTTTCATCACACTTGCTATGTATTTGCTTGTTTCTTGTCTGTTGTCTGTTTTGTGTGTGTGTGTGTGTGTGTGTTCTGTGTGTGTGTATACATTTTCAGATTTCCTAAACCTAGCACTGTTTGCAGGTGATCTTTATGCTTTTGATTCATGAGTTGCATCCCCAGTCCTTTAGTTTAACTCTTTTTTTTTCTTTGGTGAAGTAAATTGGATCTATTTTTTTTTATTCCTTAGTTAATGGAAAAGATTTGACAACAATATTGCTGTCAATGATAGGTTGGTCAGCCATGCTGGTGTAAACCAATCCTTTAGAATTAGAGAACGCTCTCTAGTAGGGTACTTATTTTCCTACGGTCAATGACCAGAAACAGAAACTGTGTCAGTCGTACATCGCTCAGATGCTGCTTCTCAGTTTGACCCCAGACAAAGAATACTGATGACATGTTACACCATAGTAAGCTCTCAAGGACTGGCCAGCGAAGAACAATAAAATAGGGGTTGTGAAGACGATATCACAGAGATGATCGAGGGGGGGGGGGGGGGGGGGGGGGGTGCGGCGGCGGCGGCATGGTCAGTAAATTGGATCAAGAAACCCGCAAAATACTTCAGACACAAACTGTTTATCATTTACCTGCAAACCCTAACACATTCTTACAACAACAACAACATAACGATGTGCAATAAATCACGTTGTCAAACAAACAAGATCGAAAAGAGAAAGAAGCAAAACCCACCTCGTCGAGTCAAGAATCTTAGAATCAGAATGTCGTCTGCTTAAATACGATCATGTTGGTTCATTTCGGAGTGTTGTTACTTCCTTCTACTGTTCGCTGCTGCTGGTTCATCTTTCTCTGATATTTCTTGACACTATGCCGAACATTTCCAATGTTAGGGTTGTTCTCCGCAGCTCAAAACTTTGAAAAATGCTGCTGAATCGGTGAAAACGTCATGGATTTGTTGACACCGGGGGACTGATAAGTTGTCTACTGCGCTTGCGCCAAATGCCTTTGACCTACATATATTTGCATATATTAATTCCGGGGTTTCGGTTGGAACGGATTCTCTCTCTTTGTGCCTATGTCAACGGAAATTCCCCAACGGTGATGACGTCATCTTGAAGAACGGAAATTTCCACACAGTTTGAACAGCGAAGGGTCATGTCATGTGCGCACATTTACCAGCACGGAGTATCCAAAGTTGACCATTTTTTCGATTTTTTTGATAAAACACAGACAAAAACAACAAAACATCGGTTTGAAAATGGTTTTATTTACATGAATACATGTCTAAAATGACAAAAGCAGATTATTGAATGCATTCCAGGATGTTCAAAGGTGTGAAAAATGCAACAACCCCAAAAAGGTGTATGAGACCAAAAATAACTCATTTTGCCTACCCGGTCTGCCCTTAAATCAGTAAAACTGCGTAGTGACATCCTCAATTAAATAACAAGTCGCGTAAGGCGAAAATACAATATTTAGTCAAGTAGCTGCCATTTTTCAGCAAGACCGTATACTCGTAGCATCGTCAGTCCACCGCTCATGGCAAAGGCAGTGAAATTGACAAGAAGAGCGGGGTAGCAGTTGCGCTAAGAAGGATAGCACGCTTTTTCTGTACCTCTCTTTGTTTTAACTTTCTGAGCGTGTTTTTAATCCAAACATATCATATCTATATGTTTTTGGAATCAGGAACCGACAAGGAATAAGATGAAAGTGTTTTTAAATTGATTTCGACAATTTAATTTTGATAATAATTTTTATATATTTAATTTTCAGAGCTTGTTTTTAATCCGAATATAACATATTTATATGTTTTTGGAATCAGCAAATGATGGAGAATAAGATAAACGTAAATTTGGATCGTTTTATAAATTTTTATTTTTTTTTACAATTTTCAGATTTTTAATGACCAAAGTCATTAATTAATTTTTAAGCCACCAAGCTGAAATGCAATACCGAACCCCGGGCTTCGTCGAAGATTACTTGACCAAACTTTCAACCAATTTGGTTGAAAAATGAGGGCGTGACAGTGCCGCCTCAACTTTCACGAAAAGCCGGATATGACGTCATCAAAGACATTTATCAAAAAAATGAAAAAAACGTATGGGGATTTCATACCCAGGAACTCTCATGTCAAATTTCATAAAGATCGGTCCAGTAGTTTAGTCTGAATCGCTCTACACACACACACAGACACACACACACACACACACACACACATACACCACGACCCTCGTCTCGATTCCCCCCTCTACGTTAAATTATTTAGTCAAAACTTGACTAAATATAAAAAGATTAAGGAATAAAGGTATACATACAGGTTGTACCCATTTTCTTGATTGCACTGCTTTTAAGTAGAAAGCTTTTTTTCTCAGAATTATTTTACAAATAAAATTCAAGGGAGGCAATTGATATGATAAAAAGGAAGAATTTTTTTTTCTTAGAATACTGTACACATTTAGTAAAGTATAATTTACAAGACAAAACACAGGGTTTTTTTTTTTTCTGTGCCTACTACTTGACAAGAGAACCACGAGATTTGTGCAGATTATTTAAAATTTTCTGTACAGTATATTTTACAAAGACAGATCCATACAATATATATAATTTTGTAATAGATGTTTTCAATTTGTAGGTATGGTTTTTTTTAAATCAACAGTTCGGATAGCCACAACAAGTGTGTATGTCTTGTGATTTGAGAGCTTTAGCACTGGATGCTTAGAATCCTCTTGATCATTTACTTCAGTAGGTAAAGCCACCTTCTCCAAAATCTTCTCTCCTATTCTGTGCTTACTACAGTGGGTTTGACAAGAGAACCACGAGATTTGTTTTTGTACATATGTTGCTTTTATTCTGTAAACTTTAATGATTTAATCCTATGTGCACATTTTTTTTTAACTGTGTTTTTGTTTTTGTTTTCCTGTATTCAAAGTGTGTATGGAAACCACAACCTGTCACAGCAGTATTATTAATCTGGATCTCCCTGCTATGAACGTAATTAACAGAACGTGTGCATGTAGCTAAAGAACTTAAAAAGAATTTCTGCTACTTCACTCAAAATACGTCCATCCTCACACTCATATTTTCTTAAAATAATATTTGTTCATACAAACATGTTTGCGAATTATTCAATTTTGCGTAAAATATTCAATTACGATTTCTTTGTGTGTTGCAAAATTATGTAATAAAATTATGCAAGATCAAATTCAAAACAGCAATAAAGCTGCTGACGGCAGAATACCTCTGTTGACTTCTCTATCTGTTGGGTCAAACTATGCCACAGACATGTTTCTTCTAGAAGCTCAATATTACGTGGTACAGTCTCAAAGACAGAACAACGCAATAACCTTTTTTTGTGTAGATTCGATTGACTTTTTCCTGAAATAAAATATTCATGAAGCCGGTTCTGACTGAGTTAATATATTTCTGGAAAGCTGAACAACGCAATGCGTCTGTGACTGGTGAAGAAGCAGAGCTGGAGCTTTTTGTATTGTTTGTCGTTGGTTTTATTACACACGCACTCACATACGGTCAACAAAATGTTGCATGTTCCTGCTTGACAAACAAATGCCTGCATACATGCGTGCACGTACGAACGTACGAACATTCATACCTGTGCAAACAATCTGCCACTTCAAGTTCAACACCCAAACCCCACACATTCCTCCAAAAGGAGTCTGAAGTATAAGACTGGCATTTGTGGTATTGAACGAGGACCTCAACTGACTTCCATTGTCTAGTGCATGTGGGTCTCATGTTGTACGTGTGAAACCACTTACTTAAAAAAGAAAAAATCTTGTAAGCTTATCAACATAAAACGAACAATTATATTCTTAAACAAACTGGTTAGAATAACAGATTTAGGAGAATGCAATACAAGGAACATCATTATCTAATTCGGTCGATGCTTAGATCTAGAAAAGCACCCACTTATTCCAGTATAATAGAGAGAAAAAATCCAATTGAAAAAGTTCCAGATCTAGACAAGGCAAGCACTAGCAGCAATTTTAGCAAGCAAACTCGAACTTGCCCTGCATTCATGTAAGGTCGAACCACTTTCCTTGCCAAGTGGGGGTTTGGCGGGTAGAGGGCCGGTGCTGGCACACTCGGAGTGAAACGACATGTCACCTACTTCGATAGCTTCTCCGGATTTACGTGTACAAACAGCGTCCGGGTTTACCGCTTCGATTCTAAACCCTAGTTTCTCATGTTGGTAACAAACTGGCTATTTGTTTATCAGATGTGTCGTTGTTCCACATTAAATTATGCTAGAATGCAAGATCGCAATCATTTGGTTATCAAACCAGGTTGTGTTCTTTTTTTCGTCACCTTTTTCCGCGCAAACAGTTTTGCGCCATTTCTTTTGCGCAGACTGGGCGGGACAGGAAGCGGAAGCGCATCAAAATTTCTGATTGGACAATGATGCCGACGCCCACTTGACCCCCACTACAATGTCAAGGTCGGAAAGTCGTGTATAAAGTACACGCATACCTCGCCAGGCTTGTGTCTGTGACAAATCGACAGACGATGCCATTTGCTTTGTGTGTGTTTTTGTTGTTGCTTACTGTACATGACATACATTACATGTAAAATCCAGTTCTTTAACTGGCAGCAAACCTTGCAAATTTCCAGAAGCTGCAATCTGAAGCGACCTATCTCTGATTTTTGCAGACGATCTCTCCAATCACCAATGTTTAACACAAAATCAGCAAACTCTCCTGTCACATAGAACGTCCATTGTGTAGTGCAATGTTGAAATGAAGTTACCGGTCTGAAACATTTCGTCGTTTCTTCTGAGACAATCCTTGTTCTCTTATCATCTACAGATTTACCGCAGTCTTCACCACGCGAATTCCCAACAGAAGTCAGACTTTCGAACATACAATCTACGTAGGCAAGCATGATACGTCATAGCGTCATATGATTCCTAAGATATTGACGTAATGCTAAGCATCCGGTTATCTTGAGTTTTCTCCGTAATACATGTCCGTGGGTTTTTCAATGTTCGGTTATTTCCGTGGCTTCATGCAGAAAGGGAACCGTCGTCTGCAATCAACGACATGGACCATTCTGGTCCTTGTTGCTGACAAAAACATGATTTTAACACAGAATTTAATGTCAGAATAGCTATATAAACGCTATTGTGTTTTCATCGTAGCAATAGGGTCCGATATTTAGACTCGAACAAGTATAATGCGACTCGTCTTCGACTCGTCGGCATTATACTTGTCTCGTCTAAATATCGGGCCCTATTGCTACGCTGAAAACACAATAGCTGTTAATACAGAGTTCAAGAAACTCTTTTTCCTCTGCACCACTCCACACAATGAAGGCTGGAAAACCTTTTAAAACTTAAAAAAGCTTATTTAAACAACACAAAAAAAAGTCCATAACCAAGCCAGAATGTCGCATCTTTTTAAATCCAAATTTTCGGCCCGCAGGCCTTCTTCAAGGTGCACAGACCAAGCGTCTATAGTTACAACACAACAATGGAACATCCGATCGTACGTCACATACAGACGTAAAGTTACATTCTTCAAAGATATGATTAGTATTTAGTCTCTACCAGACCGCATGCCTTTTTGAATGTATCATAAATCAAGGGTCTATGGTTACAATTAAACACATTTATCAATAGAACATACATGTAGTATGTCACATGAATACGTAATATTACTGTCTTACAGAAAATCATTATCTCAAGTTTATAGTCTTTGTTAGCACGCAAGCCTTCTTCAAAGTGTCTAGTTACAAATAAACGCATATAATACGTCATACGAAGACGTAATGTTATCTTCTTCCAGGAAATCAATATTACACTTTTTTAGTCTCTATCAACTTTAATTACAAAACTACGGACAACACACATACACTCTCGCAAACACACACGCACACACACACGCACACACACACACACGCACACACACACACACACACACACACACACGCACACACACACACACACACACACACGCGCTCACATACACATCGAGCACGTAAAGCACTAACTCTCTCGTTTGCTTTCTTTCTCTCTCTCACTCCCCCCCTCCTCCTCTCTCTCTCTCTCTCTCTCTCTCTCTCTCTCTCTCTCTCTCTCTCTCTCTCTCTCTCTCTCTCTCAGGAATGAATGTATTAGGTCAAAGCAGGGACTAGAATCTGAACAATGACCAAAGCCAATCCTCAAGAAAAAAGTCGCCCTAGAAAATCAATAGGTGACTCTAAACTTGAGGGCAGCATTCAAATCACTCCTCTGATTTCATACCGTTGCCCAGAAGTGTACCAAGGTTAGCCTGCCAGAAGATTTCTCTTCTAAGCAGAATTCCCTCATGCAGCACAGACTCAATTGGAAGAATTGACAAAAATGACATTGCAGGGTCAGTTGGGTGGGGCAAAGTGTTAACATGATGGGATTGCTGACACTTAGTAGTTTTCCGCAACTTAATGGCACTTTTATGGTTAGCCCATCGTTTCTTTATGTTCTTAGTGGATCCTACATACAAGTCTGTAGGGTGGCACTGGCATTTCACAATGTAGATGACGTCTGGTGTAGAACAAGTCAAATGGCCACGGATACACCACTGTCGACCATCCCATGGAGAAGTGAATCTCTGAACATTCTCAGAATGTGCGCAAGTATCACATTTCTTTGTGCATGTGAAGAAGCCAGGCTGTTCACGGGGTCCATGCTGTATGAAACGCTTGGGGACTGTTGGTTTGTAGATTTCACCGATGTTTTTTCTCCTTTTGTCTGCCCCTATGATTGTTTTCTTAGGGAAAATATCTTTGTTTCTGTCATCTTCATAAAGGAGATGCAGGTTGTCTTTGATAATGTGGCTTTTCGATGTATATATATACATGTCTGAGTTGTATACCACTGTGAAAACAATGTTGCCTCTCCTATCTCAAGAAGGCTAGAGGCAAAGTATTTCTGTACTGAATAAAACATGGCGAAGAGTGCACGACTTTGTTATTGATGAAGCTAATCTAATTCGTTTCTTTTCTGGCGGAACGTTATAGGTGTTTCGATGATGATTTTTTCGTGTAAAAGTAACATGGGGGACTCTCTCTCTCTCTCTCTCTCTCTCTCTCTCTCTCTCTCTCTCTCTCTCTCTCTCTCTCTCTCTCTCTCTCTCTCTCTCTCTCTCTCTCTCTCTCTCCACCCATTGCACACCGGTTCGACCGAAGCTAAGTGAAGAATAAACTCCTGTTGTGCAGCGGGTTAAAGTATTCCCTCATACCTCGGAGATATACCTTCAGTCGCTCGCAGCGACGTCACGTGACGGAAAGAATGTTATCACACCATTGAAATGACATTCTTTCCGTCCCCTATAGGCGACGAAATAGGTCAAATTTTGTTCACTTTTTAGTGGAAAATGCTTCGACGCCGGAGCGGGTACTGGACCCAGTGCCGTTCTAGTGCAAGTGCACTACAAAGGCACTGCACCCAGTGCCGATAAGCGACAGCATTTTGTTCCACCATCTAAAATGTCACGTGACGTCGCTGCGAGCGAGTGAAGGTATATCTCCGAGGTATGAGGGAATACTTTATCCCGCTGCACAACAGGAGTTTATTTTTCACTTCTCTTCGGTCGTAGCGGTGTGTAATACCTCCTCTCTCTCTCTCTCTCTCTCTCTCTCTCTCTCTCTCTCTCTCTCTCTCTCTCTCTCTCTTTTTTTTCCTAGATTTTTTTTAAATCTCTACGGGTGCTACACGGGCACGTTCACACATATTCATGAATTCCTTTGTTTGAAATATTCATTTACAAAATTGTGTTAACGGTATCTGCTTCTTGTTCCTTCCGTTCACACAGGAAATACCGCCATTACCCGCAAGGCATCATGGGACAGAATGAGGTCAAATAATGATTGCAAACAAGTTCGAGATGAACCAAACACATAACCTTTTTTTCTTTCTTTTTTCTTCTTTTTCTGTTTCCTTTTTCTCTTTTTCCATCCTTTAATCTATATTTTTTTCATTTTCTTCCTTTGAATGCATCTTGCATGTCGAATTTGGCGCCGGATATAATTCGATTATGTCAAGGACGAATGAAATTATAAGCCAACAGAGAAAATGGGCTTTGAAATAAAAATGACCTTTCCTTGATCTTTTTCTTTTTTTCCACCTTGCATAAATGTTGCGTTTCAAGAAGGTAGCCGTCGAATCTCATATATCAGTTTTCAGATGAGGCGAGGTGTCAGGTGTCAAAATATCCAAAAGGCGTCCAAATTATGAAATAAAAATAAAGTTGGTGTAAAAATCCAGTTCCCATACGTGATTTCTTTGTGTGGTGGTGGGAGTGGAAGGGGGGTTGGGGCGCGGGAGAAAATTACTCCCACGAGATTTTTACTCCGGAGTAAACATTTCGTACGAAAAAGTTACTCCCTTTACGAAAAAAGCACTCCCCCATTGCACGAGAAAATTACTCCCCAAGACAGGTGAGTTCCGAGTAAACGTTTCGTACAAAAATGTTACTCCCCTGACGAATAAATAACGAATAAATTACTTCATCCCAACACGAGCAATTTAACTTCCCATGCCAGGTGTACGAAATTGTTACTCCCTTGTCCCCTGTTAGTCTTGGTGGTGGAAGGGGTGGAAGGAGGGTAGCGCGACATTCGTGTGCGCGAAATCACTAATTGGCATTATCCCTTCGCCCGCATCCCATTTTTGCGTACGAGATTTTTACTGGAAGTGAAAACAAGTCGCGTAAGGCGAAAATACAACATTTAGTCAAGCTGTCGAACTCACAGAATGAAACTGAACGCACTGCAATTTTTCAGCAAGACCGTAATATACTCGTAGCATCGTCAGTCCACCGCTCGTTGCAAAGGCAGTGAAATTGACAAGAAGAGCGGGGTAGTAGTTGCATTGAGAAGGATAGCACGCTTTCCTGTACCTCTCTTCGTTTTAACTTTCTGAGCGTGTTTTTAATCCAAACATATCATATCTATACGTTTTTGGAATCAGGAACCAACAAGGAATAAGATGAAAGTGTTTTTAACTTGATTTCAAAAATTTAATTTTGATAATAATTTTTATATTTGTAATTTTCAGAGCTTGTTTTTAATCCAAATATAACATATTTATATGTTTTTAGAATCAGAAAATGATGAAGAATAAGATGAACGTAAATTTGGATCGTTTTATAAAAATTTTTTTTTTACAATTTTCGATTTTTAATGACCAAAGTCATTGATTAATTTTTAAGCCACCAAGCTGAAATGCAATACCGAAGTCCGGCCTTCGTCGAAGATTGCTTGGCCAAAATTTCAATGAGGGTGTGACAGTGCCGCCTCAACTTTTACAAAAAGCCGGATATGACGTCATCAAAGACATTTATCCAAAAAAAGAACAAGTCGCGTAAGGCGAAAATACAACATTTAGTCAAGTAGCTGTCGAACTCACAGAATGAAACTGAACGCAATTCCATTTTTCAGCAAGACCGTATACTCGTAGCATCGTCAGTCCACCGCTCATGGCAAAGGCAGTGAAATTGACAAGAAGAGCGGGGTAGTAGTTGCGCTAAGAAGGATAGCACGCTTTTCTGTACCTCTCTTTGTTTTAACTTTCTGAGCGTGTTTTTAATCCAAACATATCATATCTATATGTTTTTGGAATCAGGAACCGACAAGGAATAAGATGAAAGTGTTTTTAAATTGCAATACCGAAGTCCGGGCTTCGTCGAACATTACTTGACCACAATTTCAACCAATTTGGTTGAAAAATGAGGGCGTGACAGTGCCGCCTCAACTTTCACGAAAAGCCGGATATGACGTCATCAAAGACATTTATCAAAAAAATGAAAAAAACGTTCGGGGATATCGTACCCAGGAACTCTCATGTCAAATTTCATAAAGATCGGTCCAGTAGTTTGGTCTGAATCGCTCTACACGCACGCACACACACCCACACATACACACACACATACACCACGACCCTCGTCTCGATTCCCCCCTCTATGTTAAAACATTTAGTCATAACTTGACTAAATGTAAAAATGGAAAGTAAAAATTTCGTGGAGGGAGTAATTTTTTCGTGCCTTGGGGAGTTCTTTTCTCGTACGAAATGTGTACTCGGAGTAAGAATTTCGTACGAAATTTTTACTCCAGAGTGAATTTTTCGTGGAGTAAAAATTTCGTGTTACACCGGGACACATGCCACTCGTCTAGTATGAGTTTCTTCTTTTTCTGCTTTTGGTCTTTCCTGAATTAAACCTTAAAATCCTCCGCAGTGCGTCCAAAATTCATTATACTACACCTCCCGGTGCCTATTCCCGGTGATCGGGCACCAGAAGCTGCCAAAGGTACACAACAAACAATCGTTCAGTATCAATTAGGATTGAGCTGTTGACATATAGAGTTTCCGGAAACTGCAGTGTGTGTGTGTGTGTGTGTCGGTGTGTGTGTGAGTGTGTCCCTGTGTGAGTGTGTGTGTGTGGGGGGGGGGTGTAGGAGGATGGGTGGGTGGGTGATCGGGAGGGTGTGTAGGCTGTCTGTCTGTCTGTCAGTATCTGTTTCCGTGCTTGTCTGGGTGTGTGTGTGTGTGTGTGTGTGTGTGTGTGTGTGTGTGTGTGTGTGTGTGTGTGTGTGTGTGTGTGTGTATGTGTGTGTGTGTGTGTGAGTGTGTGTGTGTTTGTGTTTGTACGTGCGTGCGTGTGTATGTTTGTGCGTGCCTGCCTGCCTGTCTGTCTACACTGATTAAGTTGGTTGTCTGTCTACACTGATTAAGTTGGTTGTCTGTCTACACTGATTAAGTTGGTTGTCTGTCTACACTGATTAAGTTGGTTGTCTGTCTACACTGATTAAGTTGGTTGTCTGTCTACACTGATTAAGTTGGTTGTCTGTCTACACTGATTAAGTTGGTTGTCTGTCTACACTGATTAAGTTGGTTGTCTGTCTACACTGATTAAGTTGGTTGTCTGTCTACACTGATTAAGTTGGTTGTCTGTCTACACTGATTAAGTTGGTTGTCTGTCTATTGCGTAACAGATTCTGCATCTTTCACATTATTTTTTCACACAGTCAGTATACGAAACCACTGTACTGCAATGCCCTACTCGCCATTCCCTGAACAAAGTGTCTGATCTCCGATGACCTTGTTAGGCTCATCGTGACCTTGACATGAGCACGCACCCGTTGCTAGAGGACTCGTAAATTTTGGTAAAGAGACGCAGGGAAGCATTGCCGATAAATTTGGGTAATTAGCTACTGCTCGCGTGGAATATGTTTGATCGTGGCGAGAAACCCGCGTGAAACTTGCGTAGGCGCCACTTAGATTGGTATAGATTGACAGCGAGGATGGTTTTGTTTTTTGGTGGTTTAAAAATGTTGTTTTATTTTTTATTTGATTGTTTCAGTTTTGTGCTTATTTGTACAAGCTCATATACTTTGTAACCGTCATTGCATCTACCCGCCAATTACGACATCACACCGACTCTACATGTATAAAACAGTATTAAAGGTAGTTTCTACAGACTCAACTGGTAATGATCTGCTTAAAGTAGGCAGATTTTGTTCTCCCTAAATGCTTACACGAACAGAAAAGAGCTCCCAAAAAGAAAAAGAATGACTCAGAGAAGGTCAAGTGGAATCTTTATGGGTGGACACATACACCCTTTTGCTCCTAAGGATCAGTGAGAAATCGTTAAGTAGTTAATTGCCGGAAATCCCAAGTAATTAAACTCATTCATCATTAATTCCTGGG
>NW_027126583.1:0-16334 GCF_037325665.1 Littorina saxatilis | reverse complement strand
TACATTTATAGGCCAATAGGTCAAGGTACATGTGAAAACTGTGTTTTGTATATTATTAAACGTTCTATTCCTTACAGAAGCACTCCTTGTCTTGAAAATAGTTCAGTTCACAGTCTCAGATCTTGTTCGGCTTTTACGCGAGATAAGACCATATCCCTCCACTTGGTCACCTACCAAAACTGAGCATCCTGGGTGAGCTCTGTGCACAGTGAGATTTGTTTTAAATGTTATTAATTAATGTTGGAAATGCAACCACTTGCTTATTTTTTTTATTTTTTTATCAAAAATTAATAGATTTGGATTCGAAAAATAATTCATCCAAACCAATAATCTCATTCTGCACAGATTTTTGTTTGTTTGTTTGTTTGCTTAACGCCAAGCCGACCACGAAGGGCCATATCAGGGCGGTGCTGCTTTGACATATAACGTGCGCCACACACAAGACAGAAGTCGCAGCACAGGCTTCATTCATGTCTCACCCAGTCACATTATTCTGACACCGGACCAACCAGTCCTAGCACTAACCCCATAATGCCAGACGCCAGGCGGAGCAGCCACTAGAGTGCCAATTTTAAAGTCTTAGGTATGACCCGGCCGGGGTTCGAACCCACGACCTCCCGATCACGGGGCGGACGCCTTACCACTAGGCCAACCGTGCCGGTCATTCTGCACAGAGAGCAGCAACCAAACTGTTCATTTTTAGTATGTGACCAAGTGGAGGGATGGTCTTATCACATGTAAAAGCTTGGGCAGATCTCAGATGGTGAGTCAACCCGTCTTCACGAGAAGGACTGTGCTTTTAAAGGCATATGTACGCGCTCCCGTGTTTACAAAGTGTAGTTTGCCCATAATCGATGTCAAACGCACCATAAGACCATATAATGACGATATGTCACCATGCGCGGACCATAATACATGCATTACAGCTTGTTCTAGCCTCTGAAAAAGTGAGGATGTCAACAAAGCCGCGGTGTTAGCTCCCTTGCATCAACGTTACATGTGTTGCCAAATCTATAAATAGGACGATCCAGATCAAAATGAAAATTAACATATCTCAACATTGAAGGGGTCCTAGACCACAATATTTTGCAGGGAACTTAATTTAGCATGTCTCCAGCTGTTGGTAAAGCAATTAGCGTGTATAGTCATCGAGTACATATGCCTTTAAGCTACCGATGGTTTGTTGATATCCAACGAAGCGTGGACAGTGTTGTAGTGTGTTTGTGTAAATATAAATAGTTATAAGCTCTTTGCTGAACCGTATTCCTATTCATACCAATGTTCATCCCAAGCTGTGCGTCTCCGTCGGCTATCCATGGCCTCTGCAACTCTACGATTAATGACTTTATCCGCGCTCCTCTATTCTCTTGTTCAGCCTTTCCGTCAGTCTTTCTGTTCTCACGTTTCTGAATTGTGCCTATCTTTTTGTTTGATCTGTCTCTGTCTGTTGTGTCTGTCTGTCTGTCTGTCTGTCTGTCTGTTTGTCTGTCTATCTGTCTTTCTGTGTATCTGTATATCTGTCTGTCTGTCTGTTCTCTCTTTCTCTCCTACTCTTTCTAATTCTCTCTCTCCCCCCTCTCCCACCCCCTCTCTTTTTCCCTCTCTCTGCCCCCACTCTCTCTCCCAACCTTCTCTCTCTCCCTCTCTATCCCCCCTCTCTCTCCCCTTCTCTCTCTCTCTCTCTCTCTCTCCCCCCCCCCCCTTCTCTCTCTCTCTCTCTCTCTCTTTCTCTCTCTCTCTCTCTCTCTCTCTCTCTCGCTCTCTCTCTCTTTATCTCTGTCTCACACTCTCTGTCTCTGTCTGTGTGTCTGTGTGTGTGTGTGTGTGTGTGTGTATGTGTGTGTGTGTGGTGTGTGTGTGTGTGTGTGTGTGTGTGTGTGTGTGTGTGTGTGTGTCTGTCTCTGTCTCTCTCTCTCTCTCTCTCTCTCTCTCTCTCTCTCTCTCTCTCTCTCTCTTTATTTTCATTATATGCACCTCTCTGATGTTTTCTTTGAGGTTTTTATGTCACACGTCCAAAGTTATTACTTGACAAGCATTCATTTCTAGCTTGACTGTTTGCCTTGTTGTTGAGACACCATGCTTTTATTATGAAAGCTTTGTTCTTTACAAGAATCGTAGGCGTATCTCCGATTGAAGCAAACCCAACCAACATTACGTGAGGGCTCGACGTCAAACAGCCTCAGATCGTCACAGGAATGTTGCTTATCAACTGTATGTGACAACCCAAAAGATAAAATTATGTTTGTACCTGCAATCATACAATATACACTTGTATTGTTTTGTATAGATTATGTTTGTTATCTTGCTTATTTATTTATTTATTTATGTATTTATTTATTTATTTGTAGGTGTTCTTTTTATTCATGGTATTAGTACTAAACAATGTCCAGGTATAATGCGCTGATATCTAGAATTCATAATTTTGATCATCTTAAAAACCAATACATTAAGAGGTTTTTTTTGTTTTTTTTTTTTTTTAACCTCAGTTGCATGCAGGTTTGCTACTACAATTATTTTTTTGCCTTTTTATTATATCTTTTTTTTTTTTTTTTTTTTTTTTTTTTTTGTGGCTTGGAGCAAACCTTCTTCATAGGTCTTTTCTTTTCAAATGTGTACAATTTTTAAATCAATAAACCTTATCAGTAAACTAATATGTTCAAATAAATAAATAAATAAAAATAATCATAACATAAATTTATTCCTAATGTTCAGCTCAGTTTCCAGTACACCAAATCTTTTTTAACACTCAACTTATACCAGGCCCCTGAGGGTTAAGTCCCTTTGAAAAATAAATAATATTTCAAGGGGTGTCCCATATCTAAATTTACTTATACACATTTTTCCAATCAAGATTAAATGGGTAAGATACTTAAACATTTCATGTGTCAAACCATTCTTATCTCGCACATAAATCAGCACATCTGTTGCTTGTAGAATAATTGCTATGTTATATCGATTGTAGAACAATGTTTCAACATGCTTCCACAAATGGTGAATTTTACTGCAATAGAAAAAGAAATGTTCAATGTAATCAACTTGTTCAATACAGTATGGACATTTATCATTATTTGCGAGTCCCATTTTTAAGAGGAGAATATTGGTTGGGTATATATTGTGTAATATCTTCCACTGTAATTCTTTTAGTCTGGTTTCTGTTGTTGTTTCTTTTGCATTAAGCCAAACTTTTTCTTTAATACTAATACCAAGTTTGTTCAGCCAAAATCGAACACAGCAGGGTGGACTATATTTCATATCTGTCATAAAATTTCGAAAATCTCTAGCTTTTAACATCACTTTATCATTAAAATACAATTTCGAGAATTCTTCAGTGACAGCATATACATAATCCGTATTGTTCTTTAAATAACGAGACAACGCCGAGTGAACAACAATGTACTGTAAATAGAGTTCTGGTGAAGTACCAATTAGGTTCTGTACATTTTGAAATGACAAAATGGAATTGTTTTCTAAGAGGTCATTGACATGTGTTATTCCTTTTTTTGCCCAGTTGTCAAAATAAATTACATTATTTTGATATTTTATATCGACATTATTCCATATGCATGCCATCTTCAGAGATGACGAAGAGTGCAGTGTATTATGTTCCAACCAGACTCGCAGTACTTTGCTCCAGAAGGAGGACTGAAGACTATCTAACCCTTTAAACTTTTTAGGACCAATAATTGAATTAAAACATGATAAATCTGTTCCAAAATTACGGAAATATAATCTAGGAATCCAAGTCCATGTACTATTGTTATTCATATTCGAGAGCTGAGCAAGCCAGCCGCACAGAATAGATTCTTGCAATATTTGCATATCAATCATTTGGATTCCTCCTGTTCCTATTCCACTGCACATAACACTTCTCTTCACTTTCTCAAACGCTTTCTTGTTACAATTAATTTTCCTCCAAAGAAAACGAAACAATAACGTATTAATTTCTTTCAACACAGGTTCAGGGATGCATATTGCCTGCATAACATAAACGAGCTGAGAAATCAAAAAACTTTTTATTACGCACATTTTACCAAATATGCCAAGATTCCGTTTTTCCCAGTTTAAAATCACCTGCTTAATACTCTTAATTCGTTGTGTCCAGTTTTCATCCACGAGGGAGGCACTGGATGTATTGCAAAAATATATTCCCAGAATCTTCATTTGTTTAACCCATCTTAATCCGTATCCTCCCTCGTTGCTATTCCGTTTTGATCCAATCCACATTGCTTCTGATTTTACTCTATTTATCTTCAAACCGGATATAATTGTAAACTCGTCTAATATCCCCAAAACAACTTTAATGTCATCTTTATCACGCAGAAACATGGTAACATCATCGGCATACAGAAGTGCCTTCAAAATCTTTTTAAACATATGCACTTCTTCTGAATCGTCAGTTTCAATTTCCAAACCTTTTACTTCAAAACCTTTTCGAAATCGGGTTGCAAGCAGCTCAATTCCAATAACAAAAGCCAGTGGTGAGAAAGGACAACCTTGTCGCACCCCACAGCTGACTTCAAAATCACTTGAGAGCCAACCGTTGTATCCAATGCAGCTTCTTGTGCTACTGAACAATACTTCTACCCAACGTAAAAAATCTGTTCCAAATCCGTATCTCTTAAAGGCATATAACATAAACTCTTTCGATATACTGTCAAATGCTTTTTTGAAATCTAAAGCAAGTACCAAACCAGGTTTTTCTTGTAATCTAAAGTGTTCAATAACATCATCTATTGTTCTCAGCGTATGAGAGACGTTTCTACCTTTAATAAAACCAACTTGATCTTCGTGTACTATGTTTTGAATAACTGGGCTTAGCCTATTTGCTAAACATTTAGCTAAAATCTTATAGTCTGTATTTGTCAAAGAAATTGGTCTCCAGTTTGATAAACTGTGTTTTGATAAGTCTTTCCCTTTGTGGATCAGGGTAATAACCGCCGATGCTTGGGTGAAGGACAGACTTCCATTCTCAAATGATTTGTTAAATGAATCAACAATAAGAATTCTTAACTGTGACCAAAAAAACTTAATAAATTCTGTGGTAAGGCCGTCCATGCCTGGTGAGGAACCATTTTTCATCAATTTAAGTGCCGATGATGCCTCTTCAACCGTTACATTTCCTTCACACTTTGCCTTCTCCTCATCACTTAACTGAGGAACATCGCAATCTTGCAAAAAGGATGTAATATTATTGTCTAAATTTTCATCAGGTAATTTTCGTGAATAAAGAGTTTGAAAATACTCTCTCTGAGCTTCCAGTATATCAAATTGATCTGTAATGACTTCACCATTCTCCAGTTCTAATCTTGGCTTTAATTTAGAATGTGCACGTGATTTTTCTAAGTTAAGAAAATACTTTGTATTTGTTTCTCCTTCTTCGATCCATTTTACTCGTGATCTTGTCTGGGCACTGTGCAATTCTGTTTTTTCAATAAGTTCCAAATTCAATTTTAACTTTTCTCGTCGAAAAATAGCGTTTTTATCATCTGGGTTTTTGGCTAAATGTGATTCGCATACATTTAAATCATGTTGCAGTGTTATCTTGTCTGTTCTCTTTTTTACGGCATTTTTCTTGCTGTATTGCATAGAGATGTCCTTAATTTCCAGTTTTAGTAACTCCCAATTCAATCCCGCATGCTGTGTCGGCTGCTCAGAGAGAAAATTATCAATGGTCTGATTCATAATATCAACGTATGCCTGTTGTTTTAATAGAGAGTTGTTAAATTTCCAGTACCCTGGACCTCTGCATGTATCAGTACATTTTAGTTGTAAATAAACACCCCTGTGATCAGTCGAAGGTAGTGAATATATATTGCATTCAAGCACTTCGTCAATTACGTTATCATTTAATAACATGTAATCCAGTCGCCGTGCAATAAATGTACCCCCTCCCTTTGACCATGTGTATTCTTTTTCTTGTGGGTTGCAAATCCGCCACATATCATTCAAAGCACAATCATTTATAAAAGAGTTAAAGGCTTTTACCAAACTCTCTTGGTGTTTTTGGCCACTGATAATATCAAGTTCATTATTCAACACGGCATTAAAATCTCCACAGACTATTTTCCTTTCACAATCACATTCTTTGACTTTGACAGCTAAATCATGTAAAAATTCCTTGATCTCTTTTGTTACACTGGGTGCGTATATATTAAACACACATACATCTCTATTCTCAATGGATATTCTTATTGCAATAACCCTATCGTTTAATGTAAAGGTCTTCCATGCGAACGAAAACTGCTTTCTAATTAATATAATCTGACCTTTACTGTGTGCAGTACTTTCTGAAAAAATCAAATCTCCTCCCCATTCTTTTTTCCATAACTCCACCACACCTTTGGTAACATACGATTCTTGAATACATATAATGTCGTATTTTTTTTTCCTTGAAATGTCGAAAAAGACTTTTGCGTTTTGTTGCATTTCGTAATCCACGCACATTAAGTGATAAAATGTTTAACGTATCCATAGGAAAGAGGGTACAAGGTCAATAAATACAACGAGTGTAAACACTTGAATCGTAAGACAATCGGGAAAGTCCATAGTCCGGGCCAGGTCGTAAGGGTTGAGAAACTTGGACAGGTCGTCCTATTCCTGTGTATTAGATGGGTTGTTAGCGCTGTCATGGGCTGTTAAGGAGTTGCGTTCGTGGCGCGGTTTCTTTTCGAGTTTCTCGAGTATTTTCCCCCCACTCTTTCCACCCTCTTCCTGGCTCGATCGCCGGCGCTTGGACGACTCGGACCGGCTTCGCGAGTCACTAGTGTAGTGAGAGTGAATAGCAGTTTGGCGGACCGAAGGACGAGGCGTGCGTGTCTCCCCCCCTTCCTCCTCCCTGTCCTTTTCACTGGTGAGTTTGGCGGCCGGGTTCGCTGCCTGCGCATTGTCACTGCGTGCTGCACGCGTCTCGTTTGGTGCAGTGGTCAGCTCGCCGGACTGATTTGGTTCAATTTCAGTGTCACTGTCACCTTCCGTTTCGCTGGCACGTGCGCTGCAAGCGTTGTCGCCGCGTTTATGGCCAGGTTTGAGACAGTCACGGCAGACTACCTCTCTGTCGCACTGTGAAACGTGGTGCCCCTCATTGAGGCACTTTGAGCAAATGACTTTTTTCTTTACGAGTTTCTGTTCTCTGTGGTAAACTTTTGCTGTGAAGAAGCCTCCCACCTTCATTGTTTTTTCTAGAGGGGTTGTGGGGGTGGTGATGAAAACAAACCGACGTCCCGTCAGGAATCGAGTTAGTTTGTTGTCAGCGTCCCTAGCTCTTTCCATCTTAACTGCCGATCGAAGTTCGCATCCCAGTTTCACAAGGGAGAATTCGATCTCAGAGTCAGCAACGGAGATCGGAATATCGTCGATCCAAACTTTGGTAGACGGAGTCTCCTCCCCCGCGTTGTCCCGAAGGGTATAAGGGTTGGTTGCACACACTTTGATGGTCATACCACGCAGGGCGATTCCTTGGATGAGCAAAGTGTTCCTGGAGTCGCGGTTGGCAGGGTAAATTCTCCATAGACCCCTGATGTCCTGAGCCCCTATAATCGAGCCTCGACCAGAGATACGTTCAGCAGCCAGACAGACCTCAAGGACTGTCGCGGGGTTCAGACCTGTGCGAGCAATATCATTGTTTCTGATGAAGACAGGTAGTACAGGTTCTTGGGTGGACATAATTTCACAGAGGTATGTAAAAAAAACAACAACAACAAAGCAGAAAAAAGACCCAAAAAAGCAACAACGAATACACGGTCACGTAGGTAGAGAAAGACACAAAGGAATAGCGAATAACTACAACATCATAGTGAAGGAGAAGCTAATAGGCAAACTAGCGACACCAAGGAACAATAACATTCACCACAGCAGGTCAGTCCCAGTCCTAGTCCAGCGAAGTTTCAGTAATCCAAGCACACACATGAAAGAGAGCGAAGCTGGTGTACTACAAAACTCGGGGCGTAGAGAGCAGCGCAAAAACGTGACCGCTCGTCACGACGGTCGCTCACCAAGTCGAATACATTAAGAGTTAATGGATGTGCTTCTTTCTTATGTTTTGTCCATTGCCTATTATTGTGGGTATAATCGTCAACATGACTCAGTTCAGCTGGTGAAGTTCGCTGACGACACCACAGCCGAAGGTCTCATCACCGGCGGTGATGAGACCGTGTACCGCCAGGAGGTCGACTGTCTGGTGTCGTGGTGCGACAACAACAATCTCCTGCTGAACGCCACCAAGACCAAGGAGATGGTGGTGGACTTTCGCAGGAAAAAAGGCCCTGTGGCTCCACTGATCATCAACGGCGATCCCATCGAGATGGTGGACTTTTTCAAGTTCTTAGGCACCACCATCTCCAACGACCTGTGCTGGGATGATAACGTTGACGCCATCGTCAAGCGAGCGCGGCAACGCCTCTACTTCTTGCGCCAGCTCAAGAAGTTCCGCCTCAGCCAGGTCATCCTGGTCCAGTTCTACAGGGCCGTGGTGGAGAGCATCTTGACATTCTCCATCACAGTGTGGTACGGCAACACCTCCCAGCTGCTCAAGAACAAGCTGGAGCGTGTGGTGCGCACTGCTAGCAGGATCGTCGGCTGTGAGCTGCCCTCCCTAGCATCCCTCTATGCCAAGCGCATGCTGTCCAGAGCCCAGAAAATTGTGGCTGACGAGTCCCACCCTGGCCATCCCCTCTTCGAGCGCCTGCCCTCAGGTCGTCGATTCCGATCCCTGGGGGCACGCACTCGACGTCTCCAGACCTCTTTCTTCCCCCAAGCTGTTTCCTCCCTTAACGCATCCCATCCCTCAGTTGGGCAGCTTCGCAGTCGGTGATCCTGCTGGCGGTGAGCTCACCACATCCTGTGACTCAGTGTTAGGTGGTGGTGGTGGTGGTGGTGGGGAGGGGGGAGGGGTTGAGTGGGACTTTGATGTGTGATTTTTATTTTTTCTATATTTTTAGCTGCATTATTTTAGTCATTCATGAGTGGGTGGGTGGAGGGGATGGGCTAGTTCTAACTATGCATTAGATTATAAAATTGTATTCTGTGTAGACCCTTCCACCAGCATCTTAGACCACTCTTTGTACTTTTTCTTTTAATAGATGATTGTCATTTGTTTTACCTCATGTCTGCCCTGCGTGTGATGGTGTGATCGTGACTGCTGTAGTGTGGGCGTGTGTGTGTTGGTGTGTATGTCAGTGAATGTGTGGGCGTGTGTGTGTGTGTGTCAGTGTGTGTGTGGGTGTGTGTGTGTGTGCGTGATTTTACCAACACTACGCTAAATTCCTTGTGCTTAAAATGTTTTTTTAATGTCACTTGGCTCAATAAATACTGTATTCTGTATTCTGTATTCTGTAACATAGCTTCAGAGATTATGCTATACTCGAATTATGTTCATGAAGCAATCACCGCGATTTTGTAAACATAAACATATCTAAATACTTGTTATCTAATTTCTCATAACAAAAATAATTGGTATCAAAACAATCTTTTGAGTCATTTTCATAGCTTCGTTGTTGTTGTTGTTGTTGTTGTTGTTGTTGTTGTTGTTGTTGTTGTTGTTGTTGTTGTTGTTGTTGTTGTTGTTGTTGAGCAACTATAGATACAGAGATTGTGACTCTCTCATCCAAATAGAAAGACAACGTGTACACCTGTTTTCAATCACTCCGTTATTTATGCAGTCGTACTCCGCCTTCGGAGGATCCTAGCTTTGGAAATTCTTAGTAGCCTGAGGATCGACCTCTTGAAGATTGGGGTCGATAACCTACACAGAAGAAGTTCCTTGTTTGTACTCTTTTGTTCTGAGGCACACAACCAATATTTCATTGGGGTCTAGTTTGTAAGTCTCTCACGAACATTATACGGACGCGCGCCCTCTTTCGTTGTTCCGGAACATTTAGCAGAAACCAGGAATGTTTGCCTAAACGCTTCTGATGTCGATCTATCAATAGAAATCAACACTGCGTACGAGTAAGCTTACTCTACGGATGTTCTGTTTCTTTGTTCAAAACCATTAAGCGGAAAACAGAAATTTGTTTGCTTATACGCTTCCGATGTCGATCTGCTAATAGAATTCAAGGCTGTGTAAGTATGTTCTGCTCTTATGGAGAGCAGAATTGAAGTAAAGGATCTTAGCTTGTCTGTCTAAGAATTGTGTTTGATACATTCGAGATAACGTGATCGAGAGAGAATTCGGCCAGTTTATCAAGGCACTATAGCTATATTTTGTTCAGGGTGTACTGACAAGATGAAGTATGATCGTTGGTTTGGTCCCTCTTAGATGTTTTTTGTTTAAATTTGTTTTAAGGTGATGTGCCTGGAACATTGCCTCTTTATTACACCCCCGGTATAGGGGTGTGTATAGGATTCGGTCGATGTGTTTGTTTGTTTGTTTGTGTGTGTGTTTGTGTTCGCATATAGATCTCAAGAATGAACGGACCGATCGTCACCAAACTTGGTGAACAGGTTCTATACATTCCTGAGACGGTCCTTACAAAAATTGGGACCAGTCAAACACACGGTTAGGGAGTTATTGGTGGATTAAGATTCTACAAGGACTTATAGAGGGACATATTAATGGTCAAAGGGAAATAACCTTCTCAGTTGGTGGCAGTGAGAATGGTAAGGACGGGGGTGTTTTTCCTACCTCGGAGGAATTTCTTGTTTGCATTAATCTTTGTCAAAACTTGTTGCTTTGTCATCATTTCCCTTCAGTCCTTGCTTTCTTTCGATAGTCCTTGTCTAAATGTTTGGTGGGTTGTTTGGTTAGTCCACTCGGTTAATTTGTTGGTTTGTTTGTTGGTTTTAATTCTCTCTCTCGCTCTCTCGCTCTCTCTCTCTCTCTCTCTCTCTCTCTCTCTCTCTCTCTCTCTCTCTCTCTCTCTCTCTCTCTCTCTCTCTCTCTCTCTCTCTCCCTTTCTGTCTGTCTCTCTCTCTCTCCCTTTCTGTCTCTCTCTCTTTCTGTCTCTCTATCTCTCCTTTTCTGTCTGTCTGTCTCTTTCTCTCTCTCTCTCTTTCTCTCTCTCTCTCTCTCTCCCTTTCTGTCTCTGTCTCTCTCTCTCCCTTTCTGTCTCTGTCTCTCTCTCTATCTCTTTATCCCTCTCTCTCTCTATCTCTCTCTCTCTATCTCTCTCTATATATATATCTCTCTCTCTATCTCTCTCTCTATCTCTCTATCTCTCTCTCTATCTCTCTCTCTCTATCTCTCTTTCTCTCTATCTCTCTCTCTCTCTCTATCTCTCTCTCTATCTCTCTCTCTCTCTATCTCTCTTTCTTTCTCTCTCTCTATGTTACTCTATCACTTTCTCTCTCTCTATGTCTCTCTCTCTCTCTCTCTCTCTCTCTCTCTCTCCCTTTCTGTCTGTCTCTCTGCCTTTCTTTCTCTCTCTTTCTCAAGGGTGCAGGGGCGTAACAGGTTACTCAACATTTTCACTCGACCCAGTAAAACGTTCAAACTTTTCTCAATACCCACATTGTCAACTCTCTTCTTTATCCTGTCCAACTCAGGGGAATTCCAGACAATAGTATCCATGATATCTCTCAGGTCACTTCCATTGTCTTCTTTCCTACACTCAAGCGTAGTCTGCTATCTTTCCCGTATAAGTATAGCGCGTTGGCGCACATTATATCTCATATGTAATTAGCATTGTCAATGAGTTAAGCCAGGATTGGTTTATCTGATATCTCCGAGACATAGATTCCATATGTCTTCATGACCTCTCTTAGACTGTGTGTGTGTGTGTGTGCGTGTGGATTTAAGTGTGCATGACTCGTTTGGCCAAAGGATTCCGTTGGTGTTTTGACGAAACCTGGTGAGGAATTTCCGAAGTCTTTATTTCTCGTGTGTTGGGGTGCGTACTATATTGTTTTAGTAATTGCGTACGTATGCCAATAGCCTTCTTCTTCTTCTTCTTCTTCTTCTTCTTCTTCTTCTTCTTCTTCTTCTTCTTCTTCTTGTTCTTGTTCGTCTTGTTACTGTTCTTGCTCTTCTTGTTCTTGTTCTTAGTGTTCTTGTTCTTGCTCCTGCTCTTGTTCCTGTTCTTGTTCTCGTCTTGTTCTTCTTGTTCTTGTTCTTCTTGTTCTTCGTGTTCTTCTTGTTCCTGTTCTTCTTCGTTCATGGGCTGAAACTCCGACGATTTTTACGTGTACGGCCGTTTTTAACCCGCCATTTAGGCAGCCATACGCCGTTTTCGGGGGAGTTTGTCAATAATGATTTTGTGGCCGATAATTTGTATCATCGTTCATGTTAAGTATTTACTGTAATATTTTATATACGGATTTTAAAAGTATTCCTGACATCGTTCTTGTATTTAAGAGAAATCGGAATACAAGAACGAGGCTAATCGAGGTAAGTTAACGCTGAAGTAATTTTCTATACAGATTTCGACAATATTCTTTTCCTCATTCTTGTGTTCAAGAGAAATTGGAAAAACTATAGAAAACAAGGTAAGTATTTAAGTACTGAATAAATGTTGCTAGTATATATAAATAATGAATCAGATCCATGTCACTTACTTTGTAGGACTTAACCTTGTGCGCATATAAGTTGAATATTTTAGATTTTTAATCCACATTGCGGCAATCATAAAGGTACACTGGAAAATAAGTAAAGATAATTAAGGTTCTCTTCACAAGGCCGCAGAGGTTCTAGATTCACAAATGTTGGGGGTGTGGAGTTCACCTACTCAAAATCGTCATTGACAATTGCGGTACAGTAAGACCTTTGTGTCTGTTCTAATGCAGTTCGAAAATCTCTTTGATATTTGTTTTCAAGAGCGGGATCACGATATCAGCTGTCTCCATGTTACCTGTCTTCAACTGGAGTCGCTTGAGTAGCTCTACGTGTTAGACTTAAAGGGGGGATTCTTTCTGATCTCTCAGGCCAACTTGTGTGCAGACCTGCTATTGCCGTATCCCCCTTCGTGTGTACACGCAAGCACAAGACCAAGTGCGCACGGAAAAGATCCTGCAATCCATGTCAGAGTTCGGCGGGTTATACAGGCACGAAAATACCCAGCATGCATGCTTCCCCCGAAGGCGGCGTATGGCTGCCTGAATGGCGGGGTAAAAACGGGCATACACGTAAAATACGTGTGACTTTAAGCCCATGAAAGAGACGAAGAAGGTGGACATGATTGCTTACACGAAACAAAATGTACCTTTAATTTCGTACTTATTTATACTGACAATTCCTAGAAAACCTAACTTAAAAAGCGTAAAAATGAACTTAGTGAAATGTATACTATTGATCTGATCGTTTTTTTTTCTACTGTACCTTAATCTAGACAAACCCGGCACGATTTGCTCGAAAACGCACCACATGTATGGTAATTAATTAATTTAAAGTGAGCGAATTGCGCTTTAAGGCGCTGCTTCTCTCAGGTTTTGGAAGCAAAACGTAGTCGAGAAGTGCCGCCTGGCGGAAATACATCTAGAGCCCTCTATGACGCTGCCTCCTAGTAACACGCATTACGTACACAAACATTGGAAGTAACTTACCGAACAACACTTCCTGAAGCCCTGCACAGAATGCTCGTTCATTCTACGGCATTTAAATCAGTTTTTAAAACACTTCCTTTTGCAAGTTGAGGGCAGTCCTCCTGCGCGGTAGCATTATTCGTAACGCAGAATCTTATCGCAAAACTTTGGGAGCGATCTGAGGCTAGGGCGTTTGGACTTTGGTAGTATCTCTTTAAAAATGTCAACGATGTACTGCGCCTTTAAACCTTACAAAACATTCTATACGTAAGCATTACGTCTATCTCTTTATCACGCAAGGAGCATTACACTAGTCACTATTCTAAAGGGGTGTCTGTAATGAAGCCTTGGAGTCTCGTTGAAAGCTGTTTCTCGACAATAGGATCACGACGCCCTTTGTGGCTCTTGAGAGGGCTTAAGTCAGTATAGGCTTCTCTGTTTGAGGCTGTTCCTTAATATCTACGTGCAGTGAAGTGGTGATATGGAAATTCGTAGATAGTGTAGGGAAGTGAAAAAAGCAAAAGATGGTTTAACGATAGACAAAAAAAATCGAAGGATTGGTGTACTATCTGGATTCTTAGCGTTGCTGTCTGATGTTCCTGTTTGTGTACCATAGCTTACAATGAGATATAATATATTATATTGGATGATGACACACACACGCACACATGCGCGCGCGCACACACACACACACACACACACACTCACACACACACATATATACACACATTTACACAAACACACACACACACTCTCTCACACACACACACACACACACACACACACACTCACACACACACACACACACACACACACACACACACACACACACACACACTCAGATTTGAAACCGCCCACCTAAAAGCATTTTCATCCGACACTTAGTCCGAGTAAAGTAAAAAGACACTCCCAACTCAATCCCCCAAATCCCACCCGACCCAACCTCTCAAAACCCTTCACCACCACTACCTTACCCTATGCTAATATCAAATCTCCCTCGGGCAGTGAAATAATCACACTGATCAAATTTGTTGCGTACTTACATCTGACACTTCAAGAAGTGTTCGCAAGAAGTGCTTGAAGATCGCACGAAACTGCTTTTTGACGTGGCAAAGTTGGGGGGCAAGGGAAATGGGGGTTAGAAGGGGAAGGCGTGTGTTAGGTAATCATTAAGGGCCTGCTATGGTGCGACACAGCATTAGGAAGACTGTGATGTGGTGTTTTTTGTAATCGGAAAAGGACCTTACTTGTGTAATAGTAGCAGCAATGTGTGTGTGTGTGTGTGTGTGTGTGTGTGTGTGTGTGTGTGTGTGTGTGTGTGTGTGTGTGTGTGTGTGTGTGTGTGTGTGAATCTATCTCTGTCTCTGTCCTTCTGTCTCTCTCTGTCTCTCTCTGTCTTTGTCTGTCTGTCTGTCTGTCTTTCTGTCTTGTCTCTGTCTCTGTCTCTCTGTCTCTGTCTCTCTGTCTCTCTCTCTGTCTCTGTCTCTGTCTCTCTCTCTCTGTCTCTCTCTCTGTCTCTCTCTCTGTCTCTGTCTCTCTCTCTCTCTCTCTCTCTCTCTCTCTCTCTCTCTCTATTTGTTTTTCATTTTTTATCCGCCGTTTTAACCGACACTCTCTCTCTTTGTGTTTGCCTTCGGATTTCTTTCTTTCCCTATTCTCTTTTTTGTTTTTTTTTAAACTGAGGATATGAATGTCTTAAACCGTTACCTAAGGTGTACCTTTGACGGGAGAAAGCTTGACACTAAAGGTCGATGGTCCTTGGAGGTTTAATTCTTTGGCTGATTTGGAATGATTGACACTTATGGGGAACCAATGCGTGCAAAGTAAAATTCCGTGTCAACTTGAAAGGCCCTTGAAACAATCTGACCCCTCCTAAGCTCTAGAATCGAAGCCCTTTCTTTTTCATTTAAGAGACTTTAAAATATGCTGCTTTTGCGGTGAGTGACGCTTATCGCAAAAAAGTGTTCAGAATGCAATTTTGTGTAGAATTGAAAAATCCTTCAAACTAATCTGACCCGTTGTTTAAGTCTAAAAAGAAACCCGTTTTCTTTTTACATTTTAGCCTTTAAAACGGATTCCTCGGCTGCGTTTTAGGCGACAGACGCATACTGAAAACAGGGTGTTCAGAATGCAATTTCTTGTCGACTTGAAAACTTCTTTAAAACAATCTGACCTCACCTTTACTATCCTTTTCTGTTACGTTTAAGAAACTTTAAAATTGCGTTTGTGTTTGGTGACTTGAAGGGCCCTTCAGACAAATATGACCCCTCCCTGACTGTTGGAGAGAGAGAGAGTAGGTGAGAGAAACAAGAAACATGAGCGAGTGAATGAGGGAGGGAGGGAGAGACAGAGAGAGTGTGTGTGTGTGTGTGTGTGTGTGTGTGTGTGTGTGTGTGTGTGTGTGTGTGTGTGTATGTGTGTGTGTGTGTACGTGTGTGTGCGTGTGTGTGTGTGTGTGTACGTGCTTGTGTGCGTGCGTGCGTGCGTGCTTGCTTGCATGTAAATGTGTGTGTGTGCGTGTGTGTGCGTGTGTATCTCTCTCTCTCTCTCTGCCTGCTCACGTGCGTACGCGTGCTAGTGTGTGTGTCTCTGCGACACACACGCGCGCCGGCTTACCTGTACACCCTTACACGAGTCTTTATACCCGATGCGTCATCTGCACTTAAAAAGAGTATACACTCAGATTCTAAATCGCACATGACATGTTCAGCATGCAAACAGTTAAACACTAACCATGAGTCGAAACAAAAACCCAAGCATGTTTTTTTCTCCAGACTAATGGTCATATGCAGCTGATTTGATTGGACATAATTATATCAATTGACCCATAGCTTCTTATCTAACTTTCGCCGACATGACCGGCGTACTAGGCATTCAACAAA
>NW_027126582.1:20000-35789 GCF_037325665.1 Littorina saxatilis | reverse complement strand
TCTATATTGGAACCACCTTAGGTATGTGTCTTGTGTAGTTCGCCTTATTGTCAGAAATACCTTTCCAACATTTACATCAAAATTCAATAAATTAGCCCATTTTTCCATGCACAGTAGATTGCCATCATTTTTCACAAGATGGGTATATATATGTTTTACTCCACCTTTAGCTATTTGTTTCCATACCACATCATCACCAATATGAAAAACATTGTTTAAAACTGCATCTAACTTTAGTCTTTTATGAAAATTCTTAACTGAGCGCATAACGCCCTCGAAAAAGACAAAATTCAGTTGTAAATTTGGATGTTTCAATTTAAAATCGTTATATGACAAAAACCCATCGGCTCTCATCAAGTGACCGACTGTAACAATGCCGTTTTCCATCCAATTCCTGTTAAAAATAACCTTTTTATCTATGCAAATATGTACATTATAATACAGACGCTCTGAAGCAAAATCACTCTGAACTCTTGTATCCTTACACTCCATCCAGACAGCTTCGCTCATCCACTGACAGCAGAATATTTTCCATCCCACGTACCAAAACCAAAACCACTGGCGACCGTTCTTTCTCCTTTTCCGCTCCCACTCTCTGGAATCAACTTCCCCACCCCATCCGTCACTGTGAAACCTCTTCTACTTTCAAAAAGACCCTCAAAACCCACCTTTTCAAGTCTGCTTACAATACCTGAAGCACACGCCGGCCTCATGATATGATTATATCTGCTAGCATTTTAAATAAACTCACTAGTTAATATTTTTTATTGGGTAGTCTCACATATTTAACACTATATATACGTACTACTGTTGTTTGTAAACTATGTTTTAAACGCTTACTTAATTCTTTGTATGTATTTAAATATTTGTTGAATTTACTGTGTGTGTGTGTGGGTGTGTGTGTGTGTGTGTGTGTGTGTGTGTGTGTGTGTGTGTGTGTGTTTGTGTGTGTACGTGTGTGTGTGTACGTGTGTGTGAGTGTGTCACGTGTGTGTGTGTGTGTGTATGTGTGTGTGTGTGTGTGTGTGTGTGTGCGTGTGTTTGTGTGTGTGTGTGTATGTGTGTATGTGCACTTGTGTTAGATTGGGTGTGTGTCAAAATGTGTTGTGCAATATGGCATGAAAATCTTTTTAAATTTGTTGTGAACAATTACAGCTTTGTATTCCATGTTTATTATCTGTTTATGAATTAATTATAGTAAAATAGTCTTATGTTTCTTATTTGTTCGACCCTCTTAGGATTATGGAGTTTTATGCACTGCCTTTTATAGTTAACTAAACTTTTGTATTTGAAATAGCCCATTGCAGTTGGTGTAGGCCTTAAGCTTATTTAAATCGCTTGTCCAGTATTTAATTTAATTCTCTATTTTTGTATGAACTCAAATGTTTAGTGTTCTTAGTATGTCTTGTTAGGCTAAGTTCTATTTAATCAGAGTATGTTTGCGTGTGCTTATACCTAGTGATATTGTAAAGCGCATAGTGCTTTTAGTTATGCGCTATAGAAATCTCCTTAATAATAATAATAAAAAAAAACTCCCAATTTGTCATCTTCTCCCTCATCTTCGTTTTATCTTTTATCTTTTCTTCTTTTTCCATCCAGGAGGGATGCAGGCTGTGTCCTCGCACATCCATAACGAAGCCCTGTCAAAAAGTTTGCATAATATGCACTTTTTTGTGCTTTATTCAATTTCTCTCTGGATGATCGATAAACGACTCTGGTTTTAGGCCCAAAAAAAATAGGTCTGTTTACGGTAACATAGGCCAAAAAAATAGGGTCGGTAAGTCGGGATTTTTTTTATTTTTTTATTTCACAAAAACCATATTTTTACGTTATTTTTTTTTCCCGCAAATGCCCCAAAAAAGTCTAGGGTCGCGCGAAAAAAATAGGGTCGGTCGGGTTACCGTAAACAGACTATTTTTTTTTTGCCTTACGAACCGCTTCAGGCAAACAAAACCGAAATGGCCGTAGCGTACTTCCAATGGTGGGGGTGTTTCTATTTAGAGTCATTTATTTTTGTCTCAGCAGTTTTAATCTGGCCTAAAAACGGATGTGCATAAAAAAAAGCTGACACATTTCATTTGTCCATTTGATTCTTTTAAACACTTTCATTGGTGTCTTTGGCAATGGTGTGTCAGTTTTCTGCATTCTTCGATTGTCAGCGGAAGTATGGTCCCATGTTGTTCTCCAGTTAAAGTTCCAAAAGGTATGCTCAGTTATCATAAATTAACAGTCCAGCTTGTGAATTGACACTGCTACTCGCACTGGACAATCTACTCTGTTTTCTAAAGAATGACAGCAATCATATATATAAGTACACATTTCCGATCATTCAAAGTCCACGCAGTCGACGTTCTGTGTCAGGATTTTTTAAGCAGTTGTTACGTCCTTCTACCGCATCGTGTAATGCAAAAACTACAGCCTATATACATTCCACGTACATTATCTCCTTTCGCTGGAACTACGAATTAACGGAAATGGCTAATGGTTTTCGTTTGTGTGGCGACTGTAACGTAACAGCTGATACTGATCTCGGCGACAGACAAGCACGATCACCACGAGACAAACCATAATCATATTCAATAATTGGAATGCAGTTTTATCAATCGTGAATGTTATCACACAAATGAACCCTGCTATTAGCAGTATCAATTAAGAACACTGGTTATTTCTAGCCACATAATGGTTGATTAAACTCCTTGACTGTGGTATAACACCCCCACCCCCCTACCCCTCCTCACCCTTCCCTATCCACGGCTATAGCTGTGCTAAATACCCACAGAGTTATTTTGGATACTGAAGTACGCTACGTTGACAAAAAAGGAGGTATTTAAAATCGGCTGCTGTGCTTAAGTGCGCCGTATAAAAAGAACGGCACAATTAAAGCGTAAAACGCACAACAGATGGTTTCATTTAAAAGCAAAATCAATAACTTTGTTGACTGCCCATGTGTTGTATCGCTCCAGTACGGCTTCAAGTTTGCATAAAGCGTGCGCAGTTTTGTACACTGCGATGCAAAGAGTTTCACCATTTCCATCGCTTTCATAAAATACCAAAGAAACTCATCTTTTGTCTTCATTGGTGTAAAATGCTAAACAAACAGGCATGCACGTGCGCGCACACATTATACAATACGTCCAGACAGACACACAGACAGACAGACTAACGGACAAACACACAAACACACAAACAGACAGACAGACAGACAGACAGACAGACAGACAGACAGACAGACAGAAAAACAGAGAGACAAACAGGAGGAACGGAGGGGAGGGTGGGGGGTGCAAAGGATGTGAAACTGCACGCACATGTGTGAATGATGCGTTTTCACAATCAATTCACAAAAGTAAAAGGTTAGTAGATGGAGAATACTACATGGCTTGCTGTGTCGTACCAAATTTACACGAGTTTTTTTTTTTAAATATTGAACTGCGAGCGAAAGCGAGCTGTTCACTATTTGAAAAAGCAACGAGTGTAAATCTGGTACGACACAGCAAGCCATGTAGTATTCTGTTTATCCTACATACTGTACTTACGTGTATTTAACTGAAAATGTCTTGCAGTCGAGGCAGCTAAATTGAAGACGCTTGTTTTGGAACCTCGATCTCTTCTAAAGCCTCGTGCAATCTATTACGTCAAAGCAAAGAAACGTCACTCTGAAAGTATGGCTTGACGTGTTAGTTTTAAAGATTTATCAGGGTAATTAGAGAGCGCAATTTTTGTTTCTATAATGACGTTTGTCTCGGTGACTTTGGCATCATAAGCAGTGGAAACACAGATCCCTGCCAGACTTGCTTGACATGACCTCATTTACATGATATACACACGTGTGATTTGAACGATTATTATCTCACGGGTGTCTCTCTCACGTATGTAGGATAAAAACAGATTCTGCATTGTGTACTTTTACTGCTAGCTGCGTTTGTTTTAATTAGCTATGTTGCTTACTTACTTCAGCTGCTTCTCAATTGAAACACCTGATCTTCCTGCTGATAATGCTATACCTGTGTCATTGCATTATGTACAATTGAGTTCCAAGTACAGGTGGAGTCAGCCTGATTTAGTAATATCGAAAGCGTTACAATAAGCAAACACAATCTGGTGTCAATTAAGCTGTCTCCATTAACAAACCGCTGACAAACATGTATCACTAGTAACTTGCTTCAAACAATTGTCTGATGGTAAAATACATCGCCAATACTTTGCCGCGAACAAATTGCTGAAAGAGAGAAACAAACATCGCCAGTAATTTACCTTTAACTATGGCTGAGGGTGAAATACATCGACAGTAATTTGCCTTTAACAATTGTCTTAGGGTGAAAAACATCGCCAGTAATTTGCCTTTAACAAATGGATGAGGGTGAAAAACATCGCCAGTAATTTGCCTTTAACATTTGTCTGAGGGTGAAATGCATCGCCAGCACGTTGCCACAAACAATTGACTGAAAGTGAAAACACATCGCCAGCAAATTGCCTTTAACAAATGGCTGAGGTGAAATACATCGCAAGTAATTTGCCTCACAAAATTGACTAAGAGTGAAAACCGTATGACAGGTGGCGATCTGCCTGGTACACAAACGCCAACAATGTCGACCCCTGTTTTCCAAAAGCAATCTTCACGTGTGAACACAGGCAAGCATTCTGCTGTGTTGACAAAAGGCAACCTGTTGTTCTCGTAAAGGTATCCGTGCCAATTTGTCCTTCTCCATCTTTGCCTGGGGGCGGGGAAGGCATTTTGGTGAGCCTGCTGTATTTGTGGTTCGCTTCATCTTGTGGCCGCTGTTGCCAGCGATGTCGATGTTTCTTACTGACCAAAGATGATCATGGCTGATGTATAAATTCTGTATTAACAGAGATACATCCCGCAGTACACGACTTTCTTCCCGAAAGAAAACATCACGGGCAGGCCTCCCCTTCCCTCCCAATCGATTAACAGAAGGAACGGATAAAACTAACTGTCGTCGATATCTGTATTATTGTGGTGTAAGCACATAACCTGCGAAATAATTCCGACATCAGCCGACAGCACGAGAGGGAAAGGGAAAGAGAGAGAGAGAGAGAGAGAGAGAGAGAGAGAGAGAGAGAGAGAGAGAGAGAGAGAGAGAGAGAGAGAGACAGAGAGACAGAGAGAGAGAGAGAGAGAGAGAGAGAGAGAGAGAGAGAGAGAGAGAGAGAGAGACGGATGCAGACAGACAGACAAAGACAGAACACAACCTTGAAACAGAAAAAAACACGTGCGCCCATAGCAGAAACAAAACATCGGTTTAGGAAGCTCAGACGAAAACAAGCACGGTCCATCGCCATCAGATTGGTAAAGCAGGTAAATAAGCTATTCCCAGCCCTGGAGGCTACAAAGGTGTGCAATCAACGGCTCCCAAAATGAAAAGCTGTTAACCTTTCTTCTTGAAGAGCTTTCCTGGAGATAAAAGATTACGTGGGACATAGGCAACTAAGCAAAAAACAAATTTGGAGCGTTACCGACATGGAACAAAGCAGTTTGTCGATTCTTAACATGTAAGCAAGGCTGTTGGCTTCCGGTGTCTGCCCGCCCGAAACAAAATCATCCGAGAACAAATGTCCTTCAGTTCATTGGGAGCGAAAAAAGGTACGCGCGCTTGAGAAGCAAAACTCCACTGGATACCGATATATTATTTTGATTTAATATCTGTCTTCAGAAACAGAGCAAGGGACTGCAGACAGTCTGTATTCTTCTGTGCTCGTTCGTTTCATTGTCTTTCTCTGTCAACTCTTCTTTTTATATTTAGTCAAGTTTTGACTAAATATTTTAACATCGAGGGGGAATCGAAACGAGGGTCGTGGTGTATGTGTGTGCGTGTGTGCGTGCGTGCGTGCGTGTAGAGCGATTCAGACCAAACTACTGGACCGATCTTTATGAAATTTGACATGAGAGTTCCTGGGTATGATATCCCCGAACGTTTTTTTCATTTTTTTTTTTTGATAAATGTCTTTGATGACGTCATATCCGGCTTTTCGTGAAAGTTGAGGCGGCACTGTCACGCCCTCATTTTTCAACCAAGTTGGTTGAAATTTTGGTCAAGTAATCTTCGACGAAGCCCGGACTTCGGTATTGCATTTCAGCTTGGTGGCTTAAAAATTAATTAATGACTTTGGTCATTAAAAATCTGAAAATTGTAAAAAAAAAAATAAAAATTATAAAACGATCCAAATTTACGTTTATCTTATTTTCCATCATTTGCTGATTCCAAAAACATATAAATATGTTATATTCGGATTAAAAACAAGCTCTGAAAATTAAATATATAAAAATTATTATCAAAATTAAATTATCCAAATCAATTTAAAAACACTTTCATCTTATTCCTTGTCGGTTCCTGATTCCAAAAACATATAGATATGATATGTTTGGATTAAAAACACGCTCAGAAAGTTAAAACAAAGAGAGGTACAGAAAAGCGTGCTATCCTTCTTAGCGCAACTACTACCCCGCTCTTCTTGTCAATTTCACTGCCTTTGTCATGAGCGGTGGACTGACGATGCTACGAGTATACGGTCTTGCTGAAAAATGGCATTGCGTTCAGTTTCATTCTGTGAGTTCGACAGCTACTTGACTAAATATTGTATTTTCGCCTTACGCGACTTGTTTAGTTTCTTGTTGTTCTTTTGCCGGTGAAGACGAAAGTCGAAATTATAGTCCATGTTCATCTGTTCTTATTGCTGTTTTCTGATGAACACATTTTTATTGTTATCTTTCTTCAGCAGAAACCTTAATCTAAAGAGACGAGACCCGGTTATCAGTGTCGCTGCTTCACAGTAACGTGTCAAAGCTTTACGCCCTAAGATGTTTGATAATAAAAAGTGTTCCGTTTACTCTATAGGTACGGCTGAGTAAAGCTTCGGCGTACAAGAAACCTTTGTTTGTTTGTTTGCTTAACGCCCAGCCGACCACGAAGGGCCATATCAGGGCGGTGCTGCTTTGGCATATAACGTGCGCCACAGGCTTCATGTCTCACCCAGTCACATTATTCTGACACCGGACCAACCAGTCCTAGCACTAACCCCATAATGCCAGACGCCAGGCAGAGCAGCCACTAGATTGCCAATTTTAAAGTCTTAGGTATGATCCGGCCGGGGTTCGAACCCACGACCTCCCGATCACGGGGCGGACGCCTTACCACTAGGCCAACCGTGCCGGTTCACAAGAAACCTTTACTGAGAGAAAAAAAGAGAATGAATGAGCCTCAAACTCCATTTCGTGATTGAGCAAAGCGGGCAGTAAGAAGGGACAAAAAAGAGAAAAGTCTCATTGAAGAAGCGGAGGAGGTAGCTCAGATCATTAGCCGAATCACCAAGTGGAGGCAAACAACTGTGGCAGATTACTTTTGATGCCGTAGCTACAAACACTTGATTGTTCTGCGGTTCCGCAAATAGTGTATGTGCCTGCAATTGTCTGTGCAAAGTTCCAAAGTTCGTCTTGCCGCGGATAAGCTACCGTTATATATTGAAACAATTTACACTCAAGGTCGCTTTCTAGTACGGTGCAAAGAACACCAATTCTGGTAGGAATATAAATCATCGGTGTAATAGTACCTACAGATCAGCCATAAAAAAGACGAAATTGCCATTATACGCAAATGTTCCTGTTGTTCCAGCCCAGGCATTGACCGTTTAGTTAGGCTACACATGCAGTGTACAACTATGCCAGACTAGGTTAGAGTCAACGCTTACAACGATATATTGCCGATCAAGGGAGATGATAAGATAACGGAGGAAAAGAAGCCACACAAACAGACAATTTGTGACCCTCCACCACGGAATGAGTCCCATGTCACCTTTGCATGGTTTTCATATTTGTATTTTTCCTAAAGAGCTTTTTATGCTCTATCTAGTGGTGAAAACCGTTTTAGAAAAGAGCAAAAACTGTTTGAGTTATAAGCCTTTGACTAAGGTGACCGTCACACTGTTACCAGACACTCCCCAGACTTATATTAAGCCTTGCGCAGAACCGCGCGAGGTGACATGCGACTCATTTCGTGGTGGAGGGTCACATTTTTTTTCCGAGATCTTCCACTGACTTGCATTTCTGCCCCCAACCCCATCCTTACCCAACCACCCCCTTAGCACGGGTTGAACTTGCATGCCGTTTATTTACACATAATTATGCCCTGTCTCGACCATTTGAGATTTGTTCGAAGTTACTTCACTTGAAAACACCGAGATCTTTGAGGATATCTGTGGTAACAGAAACAAATCTGTAATATTGATTGCTGACGTTGTTGTCCTTCAACAGAATGATTGACCATTTGAAAGTACGACAAGATCGCAGCACTAGAACACACAACCACAACAAGCCGTGGAGAATAATGTAGAAGCAAACAGAATCGCTGAGCCTTCTGTCGACTTTCAGAGCTCTACAATTAAAGCACTGCCTGCCTCAATCAGGTCGACCGTTAAAGATGACAAAGAGATTAAATCACTAGATCCATGCGAATCATTTGGGCGTAGCTGTGGAGCCAGAAACAATATTTGCGACTGGCCACTGACTCACAGTTATTACCTTTCATTGTATTTACTTTATTATACCAATGCTGGGCAATTCGGGTCGTTTCCTCCCAATAGAAATCTACCAGCAACAGAGTCGCGCTACCCAGGTGTCGGCGTGTTTAGGTGTAATCAGCCACCTGCACTTATGGCAGAATGACAGCGGTCTTTTACGTGCCACTGTGGTGACGCGGGGGTGGGACATGGATACCAGCTCTGAATTTGCAGTTGACCCGTGTCCGTCCTGGCCTGGATTCCAACCCGTGACCCTGGGATGACAAGTCCAGTGCTCTACCCACTGAGCTACCCGTGACCCTGGGATGACAAGTCCAGTGCTCTACCCACTGAGCTACCCGTGACCCTGGGATGACAAGTCCAGTGCTCTACCCACTGAGCTACCCGGGACCCTGGGATGACAAGTCCAGTGCTCTACCCACTGAGCTACCCGTGACCCTGGGATGACAAGTCCAGTGCTCTACCCACTGAGCTACCCGTGACCCTGGGATGACAAGTCCAGTGCTCTACCCACTGAGCTACCCCGGACCCTAGGATGACAAGTCCAGTGCTCTACCCACTGAGCTACCCGGGACCCTAAGATGACAAGTCCAGTGCTCTACCCACTGAGCTACAAGGGACCCTAGGATGACAAGTCCCGTGCTCTACCCACTGAGCTACAAGGGACCCTAGGATGACAAGTCCAGTGCTCTACCCACTGAGCTACCCGGGACCCTAGGATGACAAGTCCAGTGCTCTACCCACTGAGCTACCCGGGACCCTAGGATGACAAGTCCAGTGCTCTACCCACTGAGCTACCCGTGACCCTAGGATGACAAGTCCAGTGCTTTACCCACTGAGCTACCCGTGACCCTAGGATGACAAGTCCAGTGCTCTACCCACTGAGCTACCCGTGACCCTAGGATGACAAGTACAGTGCTCTACCCACTGACCTACCCGTGACCCTAGGATGACAAGTACAGTGCTCTACCCACTGAGCTACCCGTGACCCTAGGATGACAAGTGCAGTGCTCTACCCACTGAGCTACCCGGGACCCTAGGATGACAAGTCCAGTGCTCTACCCACTGAGCTACCCGTGACCCTAGGATGACAAGTCCAGTGCTCTACCCACTGAGCTACCCGTGACCCTGGGATGACAAGTCCAGTGCTCTACCCACTGAGCTACCCGTGACCCTGGGATGACAAGTCCAGTGCTCTACCGATTGAGCTACCCGGGACCCTGGGATGACAAGTCCAGTGCTCTACCCACTGAGCTACCCGTGACCCTGGGATGACAAGTCCAGTGCTCTACCCACTGAGCTACCCGGGACCCTGGGATGACAAGTCCAGTGCTCTACCCACTGAGCTACCCGGGACCCTGGGATGACAAGTCCAGTGCTCTACCCACTGAGCTACCCGTGACCCTGGGATGACAAGTCCAGTGCTCTACCACTGAGCTACCCGCCCCCTTTCTTGCCCAGATCGACCATTAATTTTGAGATGAGAACGAAATCACAGCACCAGAACACACCCACATCTTCGGCAGACAGTGTGCGAGCAGACATAACCTTGGCCACTGGCCACTGTCTTACAGTGCTCGCTTTCCTCGACCGTATGATGACCCCAGCAGATGATTACAAAGCCAATAATAAGGGAGCAGGCACTCTGAAGAAAAAGATGAGTGCCTCTGAGACTGACAGCGTTGTAATGGAAGTGGGTTCAATGCTCCCTCCTTCCAGTGCAAACATGTTGACACCACAGACCAGCTGAGGCGCTCACAAGCAATAAGAGCCATCCTTGTACTAAGACACCCACCACAACTCAACAGTCTGCATGGCTCTTTTCTCTGCACAGTTGGACATTTCTGATGAATCAACTTGACTACTATGTGAATTTGCAAAATTCATTTCCAAACAAATTCTCGCTCTGCACAGGTAGGGGTGTTTGTTTGTTTGTTTGTTTGTTTGTTTAACGCCCAGCCGACCACGAAGGGCCATATCATGGCGGTGCTGCTTTGACATATAACGTGCGCCACACACAAGACAGAAGTCGCAGCACAGGCTTCATGTCTCACCCAGTCACATTATTCTGACACCGGACCAACCAGTCCTAGCACTAACCCCCATAATGCCAGACGCCAGGCGGAGCAGCCACTAGATTGCCAATTTTAAAGTCTTAGGTATGACCCGGCCGGGGTTCGAACCCACGACCTCCCGATCACGGGGCGGTCAGGTTGCTGACTGTTGGTATATGTTCAAGTGGAAAAGGGTGCGTTTATCATACTGTTGTGGTGAAGATGATTGTGTGTACACGAGAAGGATGATGTCTTTCAACAAAGCGGAGATTATTTGATTTATTTAACTTACCCTTGACCTGCTAGCTGCACTGGACTCACGTTGGCCTTTGGCTAGCTTGTACAGTGTACGGTTAGTAAAGCGGATCAACTTGATTGTACACGGGTTGAAGTGTGAAATGCAAGATTGATCGATGTTCAATGTTACTGAAACACGTGTCTATGTCTTTGCTTTGTTCTCCTGGAGATTCTCTAGCGATGGACGATTTTCGGATATACCCCCGCACATATTTTTGCGAAATAACCCTTGCTTTAACTCGGACAAACATTGGAGGGGCCAATCACTAGCGAGGGGGTGTGTCTGAAACACGTGGACAGGAGTAAGTGTGAATTTATTTGTCCTTGAAAGAGCAAGGGTATTCACTCTTTTTACAACCATTACAAACCCGACAGAGTTATTTCCGCAATTCGTCTAGTCTATTCAATCGTGGCGCAATGTGTCTGGAGATGTAACATTAATTATGTTAATTGGACCCCCCCCCCCCCCCTCTTCGTTACAACCCTGATACAAAAATACAAAACAAAACAACAAAAGAGCAGCAAAAAAAAACCACCAGAAAAAAACCAACCCTTTAACTTCCTCCTTGAAGGGGATTATAACGCCCCCCCCCCCCCCCCAAAAAAAAAATGTAATTCATAGAAAGAGTAGAAGAGGATAAAAGGAAGCGCCAGCGTCTTTTAGGTTCTGCCTTCAAAACCCAAGGCGTCTTCGTAGGAAGCCAGGGAAATGCTCTGCGTTGGCGGTGCTTATTTTCCAATCTCCATCCACTAAGTAAAAACTAAATATACCATTGAAAGCCGAACTAATTGTTGAAGAAGTAAATAAATACAAAAAGAAGAACAAGAAGAACAAGAACAAGAACAAGAACAAGAAGAAGAACAAGAAGAACAAGAACAAGAACAAGAAGAAGAAGAAGAAGAAGAAGAAGAAGAAGAAGAAGAACAAGAAGAACAAGAACAAGAAGAACAAGAACAAGAAGAACAAGAAGAACAAGAACAAGAACAAGAACAAGAAGAACAAGAACAAGAACAAGAAGAACAAGAACAAGAAGAACAAGACGAAGAAGAAACAAGTCGCGTAAGGCGAAAATACAACATTTAGTCAAGTAGCTGTCGAACTCACAGAATGAAACTGAACGCAATGCCATTTTTCAGCAAGACCGTATACTCGTAGCATCGTCAGTCCACCGCTCATGGCAAAGGCAGTGAAATTGACAAGAAGAGCGGGGTAGTAGTTGCGCTGAGAAGGATAGCACGCTTTTCTGTACCTCTCTTCGTTTTAACTTTCTGAGCGTGTTTTCAATCCAAACATATCATATCTATATGTTTTTGGAATCAGGAACCGACAAGGAATAAGATGAAAGTGTTTTTAAATTGATTTCGAAAATTTAATTTTGATAATAATTTTTATATTTTTAATTTTCAGAGCTTGTTTTTAATCTAAATATAACATATTTATATGTTTTTGGAATCAGAAAATGATGGAGAATAAGATAAACATAAATTTGGATCGTTTTATAAAAAAAAATTTTTTTTTACAATTTTCAGATTTTTAATGACCAAAGTCATTAATTAATTTTTAAGCCACCAAGCTGAAATGCAATACCGAAGTCCGGGCTTCGTCGAAGATTACTTGACCAAAATTTCAACCAATTTGGTTGAAAAATGAGAGCGTGACAGTGCCGCCTCAACTTTCACGAAAAGCCGGATATGACGTCATCAAAGACATTTATCGAAAAAATGAAAAAAACGTCCGGGGATATCGTACCCAGGAACTCTCATGTCAAATTTCATAACGATCGATCCAGTAGTTTAGTCTGAATCGCTCTACACACACACACAGACACACACACACACACACACACACACACGCACATACACCACGACCCTCGTCTCGATTCCCCCCTCTACGTTAAAACATTTAGTCAAAACTTGACTAAATGTAAAAAGAAAGAAATGAACAACAAAATGTCTGTTGTTATCACAGTAATTTTAAAAAGATCTTTGATCACTGCAACTTGGACAAAGGAAGTCTCTACATCTGTTGTCACAATTGATCTTATCTTGCTTAGATTAATTTAGTCGGTCAGTTACCCCCCCGCGGGTTAGGGGGAGTCCCATATTGGTTGGGACGAGAAAGAATGTACCCGATACTCCCCAGCATGTCGTAAGAGGCGACTAACGGATTCTGTTTCTCCTTTTACCCTTGTTAAGTGTTTCTTGTATAGAATATAGTCAATGTTTGTAAAGATTTTAGTCAGGCAGTATACATGTAAGAAATGATAAGTCCTTTGTACTGGAAACTTGCATTCTCCCAGTAAGGTAATATATTGTAATATATATTAACTACGTTGCAAGCCCCTGGAGCAAATTTTTGACTTCGTGCTTTTGTGAACAAGAAACAATTGACAAGTGGCTCTATCCCATCTCCCCCCTTCCCCCGTCGCGATATAACCTTCGTGGTTGAAAACGACGTAAAACACCAAATAAAGAAAGAAAGAAAGTCGGTCAGTTTCTGTGATCCTACGTGCAAGATTGAGTCACAGGAACTGAGTTAATTTGTGAAAGAATGTTTTTTTCCATTTTGTTTTCTTCCTATGACTGTCTTCGTTTGATGTCATCTGTGTAAGTGATTTTTTTTTTTTTTTAAAGAAAGTGTAGTGTTGGTAGGTTTGGTTATTTTTAAAGAAAAGTGGAGTTTTTCTTCATTTGGTTTTCTTCTGATGACCTGCTTGGTTTGATGTCCTCTGTGTGTGCGAATTTTTTTGTGAAGAAAGTGGAGTGTTTTGTTTTGTTTTTGTAAAGAAAGCGGAGTGTCTCTCCATTTTTACATTTAGTCAAGTTTTGACTAAATGTTTTAACATAGAGGGGGAATCGAGACGAGGGTCGTGGTGTATGTGTGTGTGTGTGTGTGTGTGTCTGTCTGTGCGCGTGTGTGTGTGTGTGTGTGTGTGTGTGTGTGTGTGTGTCTGTGCGTGTGTGTAGAGCGATTCAGACCAAACTACTGGACCGATCTTTATGAAATTTGACATGAGAGTTCCTGAGAAAGATATTCCCGGAAGTTGTTTTCTTTTTTTTTGATAAATACTTTTGATGACGTCATATCCGGCTTTTTGTAAAAGTTGAGGCGGCACTGTCACGCCCTCATTTTTCAATCAAATTGATTGAAATTTTTGTAAAGCAATCTTCAGCAAAGGCCGGACTTCGGTATTGCATTTCAGCTTGGTGGCTTAAAATTTAATTAATGACTTTGGTCATTAAAAATCTGAAAATTGTAATAATTTTTTTTTATATAAAACGATCCAAATTTACGTTCATCTTATTCTCCATCATGTTCTGATTCCAAAAACATATAAATATGTTATATTTGGATTAAAAGCAAGCTCTGAAAATTACAAATATAAAAATTATGATCAAAATTAAATTTCCGAAATCGATTTAAAAACACTTTTATCTTTATTCCTTGTCGGTTCCTGATTCCAAAAACATATAGATATGATATGTTTGGATTAAAAACACGCTCAGAAAGTTAAAACGAAGAGAGGTACAGAAAAGTGTGCTATGCAGCACAGCGAAACCACTACCGCGCTGAACAGGCTCGTCAGTTTCACTCCGTTATGCACAAGCGGCGGACTACGGTCATTAGACCCACTCCTGATCAAGGCGAGATGCGGCTAATTCAGATCCTAACGCTCATGTCCCATCAATGCCGGATAAATCATTGCCGTACCAGCAATCTCGGTGATCTGACAAGATGAGGTGTCAGGCAGAGAGTCGATGAATAACTCTCCAAAGAACTCAAAAACAGGTTTTCCTTTCACACGCTCGTGTTGCAGTCCACGCACATACTTCACTGTAATTAGGCGAATTATCTCTTTCCAAGTTCTTTTCAAACTACATAGATTTTACAAGAAAATAATTATTGTGATGATAGTATTTCAAACTCTTTGAATTATCTCTTTCCAAGTTTTTTTCAAACTACATAGATTTTACAAGAAAATAATTATTGTGATGATAGTATTTCAAACTCTTTGAATTATCTCTTTCCAAGTTTTTTTCAAACTACATAGATTTTACAAGAAAATAATTATTGTGATGATAGTATTTCAAACTCTTTGAGTCTGTTGGTGACACACTTTTCAACACCCGAGAAAGGCAGCGCCCTGAAGCGCATCCGCTAATTTTGATTTGATTTTGTATCATACTTGTCGTGCGTTTCCGACCAATTCGTGTCGTGCGCGTCTTGATTAAGGTACAGTGGATTCCCAAGTTTCTTCAGATTCGTCAAATTTGCAGGAAAGTCCCCCCCCCTCCCCCCGCCCCCCCTCCCCCCCCCCAAAAAAAAAGAGGGAAAAAAAAAGAACGAAAATAAAAGGTCAGAATCGCTTTTCTCTTTTCCTCACGAATTCGTCCTAGTCTTTCCTTTTGGTTGCCTGTATGTTCTTCGCCATTTTCTCTCTGTACATTTCTCTATTTTAATATAAGACCCTACCCCCTCCCCCCCCCTCCCCACCCCCCCCCACCCCCCCCCCCCCACCCCCCACTCCCAACAATGTGTTCTTCTTGTTTTATGTTATTATTGTCATGTCCACCATAATGAAGATTTGCATATCGTTGTATTGTTTTGGTCACGTAAAATAAACTTTTGCTTGAGTTCGCGTCCTAGTTGCTCACTTTTAATTGTTTCATGTCATATAATGTGTTTTGAATTGTGTTTAAACCACCGGTCAGGTCAATACAATCCCTTTAAACAGCGCTAGCATGTGGAAGACACCGCTTTGGCCACACAATGGATCGAGTGTCACGTGACATGCTCGGCCTCAGTGCTTTGACTTCCAACAGTGCATGTGGCTGTACCCTATTGTCGTATAACTGCCGGCAGTGGAGCCAGGAAATTCTCGTTCATGCCAAGACGTATGATGCG
>NW_027126582.1:15000-17500 GCF_037325665.1 Littorina saxatilis | reverse complement strand
GAAGCACAGCGCAACCGCTACCGCGCCAAACAGGCTCGTAACTTTCACTGCCTTTTGCACTAGCGGCGGACTACGTTCAGTTTCATTCTGTGAGTTCCACAGCTTGACTAAATGTAGTAATTTCGCCTTACGCGACTTGTACTTTATATGCCGATTTGGAACAGGAAGCCCGGTCTTTCTGAGCCAACAGCATGCTTATGGTAACAATTGTACACGTCAAAGAATACCGCAGAGAACTGTTTCCTTTCTTCAAGAATGAGGCTTTTGTTTCTAAGAGGACATTAATGGGCTTATCTTGTTGTGCTCCTTTGCTCCCAACATCATACACTCTAGATCTATGGCTTTGTTTTTATGAATTTGAATAAAATACTGTTTAAAAAAGAATAAGGTTTACTAAGAGCTCTTCTCGATATTAAAATTGCACCGTGGAATGGTTACGTTGATGTTACTGTTCCTGCTACTGCTGCAATAGCTGTCGATGGTAACTGAATAGACGATGTTTAACAATAACTTTGTCGAAATGTTATGAAAAAGTGAATATTCGTGCTTTTATTGAGGCAAACTTTCCCACGTGGCATTATAGGCGAGTCACGAGCTGTGTCTGAAACACGTAGACAAGGTGCACTTTGTGAAACGTTTGCCTCGATAAACACACTGAAGAGCATTTACTCTTTCACAATCCATAAAAGCCCGACCGAGTTATTAGCAGAAACTAATCGTCTATTCGCATTCCATTGCATTTTGTTGTTGACGCCCAGCGTCGCAGATTAAAACGAAAGGTCAAATATTGATTACAAAGATACTAAAATACATGCTTGCTGTCCGGTGTCTGTCAACACGCTGATATAATAGATTCTATGTATGGAAAAAAAGTTCAAGCACTAAACCTTGATGAGTCGTTATGTTTAGAATGTCAAAACCGATTCGTATTTAAAAAAACACACACTAAAAACAACTTTTTAATGAAGCCATAAGCGGGCGTACTGGACTGGCATTTAAAGGTACATTCTTCCGCGTGAAAATCATCTTTTAAATCGCCTTACATCACCTCATGCCTTTGCACGGGATAGCAGCATAACTCTGCTTGCACACATATAAAACCTCAACCGCCTGGCTACTTCCTGTGCTGAGTGGGAATTTGTGATTATGAATTAATTTCGTTCCTGGTACGGGTGTCCATGTGGGAATTATTTCAGCAAAAAGAGAGAGAGAGAGAGAGAGAGAGAGAGAGAGAGAGAGAGAGAGAGGGAGAGAGAGAGAGCAAGAGAGAGAGAGAGAGAGCGAGAGAGAGGGGGGGAGAGAGCAAGAGAGAGAGAGTGAGAGAGAGAGTGAGAGAGAGAGCAAGAGAGAGAGAGAGTGAGAGTGAGAGAGAAAGAGGGAAATAGAGAGAGCAAGAGAGAGAGAGAGAGGGAAATAGAGAGAGCAAGAGAGAACAAGTCGCGTAAGGCGAAAATACAATATTTAGTCAAGTTGCTGTCGAACTCACAGAATGAAACTGAACGCAATGCCATTTTTCAGCAAGACCGTATACTCGTAGCATCGTCAGTCGACCGCTCATGGCAAAGGCAGTGAAATTGACAAGAAGAGCGGGGTAGTAGTTGCGCTAAGAAGGATAGCACGCTTTTCTGTACTTCTCTTTGTTTTAACTTTCTGAGCGTGTTTTTAATCCAAACATATCATATCTATATGTTTTTGGAATCAGGAACCGACAAGGAATAAGATGAAAGTGTTTTTAAATTGATTTCGACAATTTAATTTTGATAATAATTTTTATATATTTAATTTTCAGAGCTTGTTTTTAATCCGAATATAACATATTTATATGTTTTTTGGAATCAGCAAATGATGGAGAATAAGATAAACGTAAATTTGGATCGTTTTATAAATTATTATTTTTTTTTACAATTTTCAGATTTTTAATGACCAAAGTCATTAATTAATTTTTAAGCCACCAAGCTGAAATGCAATACCGAAGTTCGGGCTTCGTCGAAGATTACTTGACTAAAATTTGAACCAATTTGGTTGAAAAATGAGGGCGTGACAGTGCCGCCTCAACTTTCACGAAAAGCCGGATATGACGTCATCAAAGACATTTATCAAAAAAATGAAAAAAACGTTCGGGGATTTCATACCCAGGAACTCTCATGTCAAATTTCATAAAGATCGGTCCAGTAGTTTAGTCTGAATCGCTCTACACACTCACACAGACAGAGAGACTCACACACACACACACAGACACACGCACATACACCACGACCCTCGTTTCGATTCCCCCTCGATGTTAAAATATTTAGTCAAAACTTGACTAAATATAAAAAGTAAGAGAGTGAGAGAGAGAGGGAAATAGAGAGAGCAAGAGAGAGAGAGAGAGGGAAAGAGAGAGAGCAAGAGAGAGAGAGAGAGAGAGCAAGAGAGAGAGTGAGAGAGAGGGAAATAGAGAGAGCAAGAGAGAGAGAGAGAGGGGGGGTAAGAGAGAGAGAGAGAGAGTAAGAGAGTGAGA
>NW_027126582.1:10000-12500 GCF_037325665.1 Littorina saxatilis | reverse complement strand
AGAGAGAGAGAGTGAGAGAGGGAAGGAGGGAGGGAAGGAGGAAAAGATAGAAGGAAGGAGAGATAGAAAGAGAGAGACGGAGAGAGAGAGTAATTAAGTAAGTAACATATGTTCGACGATTTCCTTTTTATCTTCCGCGACAGAGAGCCAGACGGACAGTGAGGGAAGCAGAGAGACAGACAGATACAGAGTCAGACAAAGAGAGCCAGACGGACAGTGAGGGAAGCAGAGAGACAGACAGATACAGAGTCAGACAAAGAGAGCCAGACGGACAGTGAGGGAAGCAGAGAGACAGACAGATACAGAGTCAGACAAAGAGAGCCAGACGGACAGTGAGGGAAGCAGAGAGACAGACAGATACAGAGTCAGACAAAGAGAGCCAGACGGACAGTGAGGGAAGCAGAGAGACAGACAGATACAGAGTCAGACAAAGAGAGCGAAAGAAAAAGACAGAGAGAAAAAAAAGAAAGACATAGGAGAGAGAGAGAGAGAGAGAGAGAGAGAGAGAGAGAGAGAGAGAGAGAGAGATAGAGAGAGAGAGAGAGCGATAGAGAGAAAGAGAAATAAACAGAGAGAGAGAGAAAGAGAGAGAGAGAGAGTGCCAGACAAACACAGACCGACGAACATAAAGAAGAATACTACGACGTATGTAATTCCGCGGTTATCACTTTCCGCCACTGAGGGATAATATAAGGAGTCTACGCCCTATCATTAAATAGGCCACATGGCATGTAAACAAATCTCTGTGGCTAACAGACTGAAGAAATTCATTGATTCCAACATGCATCCATTACGTTCCCTCGGAAAACCGCAGACTGCCAATACAACGAGGCACGGAATATTGTCATTGGTACTGTCACACACGCACAGCTTTATCTTGTTCTCATGTATTACGTTTGTCTCTGCTGTTTCTGTATATAATTTTGACAATAAGACTCTAGAGTTTGGATTTGTTGGTTTTGTTGTTATTGTTTTTTGTATACATGTGTTTGTTTTTGTGGGGGGTCCTTGTATTTGAAAACATCGGGCTTTATTTTTGTTTGTGAGCAAAATCTCTACAATTATGTATGTGTGTGTTTTAATTGACTTCATACGCCACCAAAAACTGAATGAAACCCTACCATTTGCCACAAGCTGAAATCGTCGAGCAGGACGAATTGAAACCATTCCACATGTACAAACTGGTATGGTACAGACAATCTTGGCAAAAACTTGGAAAGCTAAGGAAATATATAAAAACAAGAAATTCCTCCGGGGTAGGAAAAACACCCCCGTCAAAGGGAAATAACCTTCTCAGTTGGTGGCAGTGACTGAGTGAGAATGGTTATTTCCCTTTGACCATGAAGATGTCCCTCTATAAGTCCTTGTATAATCTTAATCCACCAATAACTCCCTAACCGTGTGTTTGACTGGTCCCAATTTTTGTAAGGACCGTCTCAGGAATGTATAGAACCTGTTCACCAAGTTTGGTGACGATCGGTCCGTTCATTCTTGAGATCTATATGCGAACACAAACAAACAAACAAACAAACAAACAAACACATCGAGCGAAACCTATACACACCCCTATACCGGGGGTGTAAAAATGTTTCAAAAGGAAAAGGCCACGCTCAAGAGATTGATGGTAATGTTTTTTCTACGTAGTTCCGACATAATAATCCACTGTGCAGGCTCTGCCGCCGGTCTTTCCTGTAATATGTGCTAATGATGTTGTCTGGCAGGTTCTTCAAGACTTTCAACGTAATGTTCTTTGATGCTGTCGTTAAATAAACAAGCAATAATACGAGTCGGAAAGGGCGTAATTATTGCCCTAAGGCCCGTTAGAGCCCTACATTCGATCTTCGTAAACATACGTTAATATCACTGCTTTCACGGGCGAGTCTATTGTTATTCAATTTAATAGGGATATAAAGAGTCACAAATGCATCGTGTGTTGTTTTTATTGTAATTTGTTTCTTTTTATTTACTGATTCAAGTTCCCATTTTATTGAAACTCTTCATTAAAATCTCTGCGACAAAAAGATAACCGCCCAACATTCGATGCATGTACCTGAGCAAAGCGTAACTACTGTTGCCTTATCTGGTGATTCTATTGGGTTTTTTTGGGGTGTGTATCGCGACACAAATACACTGGATCATGGTCTTCTGTTTCCTGCTGTTATGATATCATTGTCGTGAAACTCTTTGGTATAAACTTTGCGACAAGAAGATTACCGCCAAACATTCGATGCATGAACCTAAGCAAAACGTAACTACTGTTGCCTTATCTGGCGTTTCTATTGTGATATATATTTCTGGGTGTGTATTGAGACACCAATACACCGCACTGGTCTTCGTGTGTATTGCGATACAAATGTACTCATCTTATATTTAATGCTCGTGTGCTCACATTGTCTTACAACTCGTTGACAGAACCTTAACAGATAAAAGTCAAGCAAAGACAATAAAATGTCAAGATTAAAACAGTTAAGCCACACAATAAAGGTCACTGAAAGGCCCG
>NW_027126582.1:0-5000 GCF_037325665.1 Littorina saxatilis | reverse complement strand
GAAGAAGAATGGAACCAGCCACAACGTGAGTGGAAAATAAAACAGGCAGGATTCACGGAAACGCATCAGAGGATGGCATGAATTGCACGAACATAATACATCACAAGCAGAAACAAATAAACTTTTTTTACTTTCCTTTTCTTTCTCCGTTTATAATTAAAACTTTCATAAACTTACCAGACATGTTTGTTTTTTTCAATTTTGATTTTGGAACTTGAGCAGTCTAACTTCTTTTTTTTATTTCTTTTTCAATTTCTTGTTCACTTTACGCTAATTTTTGCTTGTTTGTTGACAGGACCGCAATTTGGAACGTCCGGTTTTTGCAATTGCAGATCGAAATTCTAATTGTCACTTTCTCTCGCCCTCGCCCTGCCCCCCTCCCCCCTCCCTCCCTCCCTCCCCCTCTTTCTTTTCCCTCTTCCCACTCTCTGCTACCCCTCAAACTCCTTCCTCCCCCCCCAAAAAAAAACACAACTCTGTCTTTCCATCCAGCTAGCTTCCTCTCTCTCCCGCCTCTTCCTATCTCTTCCTGCCTTCCTCTCTCTTCTTACCTATCCCCAGCCACCCCACCCCACCCCCTAATCAGATCTGTCTCCCCAAAACAAAAACACGCCCTCCCCCTTGACGAAGTATGACAAATTGAATTGGGACCCAAATCAATTCGAGGTCTGGCCGTTCCTCAACATCAATCCAGAACTTGCATCCACTCGGTGCCGCCACTGGTCGATAGTTTTTTGTGGTTTTTTAAAGGCGATGAGTCCTTGATTTTCCGCAGTGGCTATACGCACTCCGAGTGTACACAAGATTCTGCCCCCTGTATACACTCCGACGTTAACTTCCGGTCGCAAAACGAATTTACCATTCAAAGCCACTTTGCAATAGGGACGCAAAGCAGTTGATTATCAGAGTACAAACAAAACAACAACAAAATCTGATGCTGCACGGCCTTTACTGTAATGTTGATTACATTGATTACATTGTCGGAGTGTAGATAAAAGACAACACAACCACATCAACTCTCGGAGTGTCATTCCACGCCATTTTGCGAAGGAACGCAATGAACTTTCGATTAATAGTGTCAGGGTACGCTTGGGACAAATCACACACACTCACACACACACACACACACACACACACACGTACACAACTGATGTTGCACGGCAGTTTATTGCCGGAGTATGGAACACACTTGGAGTGTGTAGAAGTGGTTGTATACTATGTGTGCTTTATTGACAGCCCTGTATACACTCCGAAAACGAAAAAGTCAATACGTCAGATTCCGTCGCGATATAACCTTCGTGGTTGAAAACGACGTTAAACACCAAATAAAGAAAGAAAGATACGTCAGATTGATTTTCATTGGCTACTTCCTAACGACTTGAAAGGGGGAATTTCATTGGCTTAGAGTTGTAACAGATCTTTTCATTGTCGGAGTGTATACAGACTCACTGTATACACTCGGAGTGTATATAGCTTTTGCATTGATTTTAAAGCTTCTGTTGCTCAGTACAATCTGCGTCTTGTAAGTCCCTTACTTAATGAGCCGGATACGGACCAGGGAAAACTTGGACAATTTTCGAAGGACTGCCATGCCCCTTTCTGTCGAGATTTTCCTAACTGTTGGTGAGACGCAGAGTTGTAGTCGGGAGAGAGAGGTCGGAAGGAAGAAAACTAAACTAATTAATGGTTTTGTGCAGCTATGCAAGCTTTTGACCGTTTCATGAAAACGTTTAAGGAAACTAAAATTTACGTTCTAATATTATTTTGTCCGTTGTCATTTTACTAGGCAATGTAGTTCATTCGGGAATCAGCTTGAGATCGTTTTGTAGTTAGTGCACGGGTAGTAAGTGGTGTTTTTTTTTATTTTTATTTTTTTTTATTTTTATTTTTTATAAAAGAGGTCATTCAGCAAGACGTGGCTAGGACAAAAGGTGGCATTTTTTCTGGCCTCCCAGTGCAAACGTGCTAGTGCCTTAACCCCCTTCGTGTCTACACGCAAGTGCAAGACCAAGTGCGCACGAAAACTGAAGATTCTGCAATCCATGTCCGAGTTGTATTAGTTCAGTCATAAAAAAACGAAAATACCCAGCATGCATCCCCCGAAATGGGCGTGTATGGCTGCCAAAATGGCGGGGTAAAAACGGTCATACACGTAAAAGCCAACTCGCGCAAAACACGAGTGCACGAGGGAGTTTCATCCAATGAACGCAGAAGAAGAAGAAGAAGAGGACGCTGACGTCAGTGGAAATACGTACGCGTCATTCAAGGCAATAATATGTTGCCCAACACGTGGATACAACCTCCTGTGCTGTATAATATTATATATGACGAGTCTTGGACACCAAGCCCAAACGGAGGCAGATATTTTGGGCTGTCTGAGACTAAAATTGGCTTGCAATGAGGCAATTTGGCCTTTGCATTATTCAGTGTTAGTCACGTGCACGTCACACGCGGAGGTGATTAGCCCAAACAATGGCCCCGGAGAATATTGCGGTCGATCCATCCGTTGCGTAAGTCGACCAACATCGATCATTGCGCATCCTGTCCAAGCAGTCCAATCATAATTGATACCGGACACATGTTCGGAACCTCACGAGGAGTTTTAGAAAAGGGCGTGGTCTATTTTTCTTACTTTTTTTCCATTTAGTCAAGTTTTGACTAACTGTGTTAACATAGAGGGGGAATCGAGACGAGGGTCGTGGTGTATGTGTGTCTGTGTGCGTGTGTGTGTAGAGCGATTCAGACTAAACTACTGGACCGATCTTTATGAAATTTGACATGAGAGTTCCTGGGTATGAAATCCCCGAACGTTTTTTTCATTTTTTTGATAAATGTCTTTGATGACGTCATATCCGGCTTTTCGTGAAAGTTGAGGCGGCACTGTCACGCCCTCATTTTTCAACCAAATTGGTTGAAATTTTGGTCAAGTAATCTTCGACGAAGCCCGGACTTCGGTATTGCATTTCAGCTTGGTGGCTTAAAAATTAATTAATGACTTTGGTCATTAAAAATCGGAAAATTGTAAAAAAAAAATAAAAATTTATAAAACGATCCAAATTTACGTTTATCTTATTCTCCATCATGTGCTGATTCCAAAAACATATAAATATGTTATATTCGGATTAAAAACAAGCTCTGAAAATTAAATATATAAAAATTATTATTAAATTTTTTTTTCGAAATCAATTCAAAAACACTTTCATCTTATTCCTTGTCGGTTCCTGATTCCAAAAATATATAGATATGATATGTTTGGATTAAAAACACGCTCAGAAAGTTAAAACGAAGATAGGTACAGAAAAGCGTGCTATCCTTCTTAGCGCAACGAATACCCCGCTCTTCTTGTCAATTCCACGGGCACTGCCTTTGCCACGGGCGGTGGAGTGACGATGCTACGAGTATACGGTCTTGCTGCGTTGCGTTGCGTTCAGTTTCATTCTGTGAGTTCGACAGCTACTTGACTAAATATTGTATTTTCGCCTTACGCGACTTGTTATATTTAGTCAAGTTTTGACTAAATATTTTAACATCGAGGGGGAATCGAAACGAGGGTCGTGGTGTATGTGCGTGCGTGCGTGCGTGTGTGTGTGTGTGTGTGTGTAGAGCGATTCAGACTAAACTACTGGGCCGATCTTTATTAAATTTGACATGAAAGTTCCTGGGAATGATATCCCCGGAAACTGTTTTCATTTTTTTTATAAATACCTTTGATGACGTCATATCCGGCTTTTTGTAAAAGTTGAGGCGGCACTGTCACACCCTCATTTTTCAATCAAATTGATTGAAATTTTCGCAAAGCGATCTTCGACAAAGGCCGGACTTTGGTACTGCATTTCAGCTTGGTGGCGTAAGAACTAATGAATGAGTTTGGTCATTAAAAATCGGAAACTTGTAATTAAAATTGTTGTTTTTATTAAACGATCCAAAAATAATTTCATCTTATTCGTCGTCATTTTCTGATTCCAAAACCATATACATTATGTTATATTTGGATTACAAACAAGCTCTGAAAATTAAAAATATAAAAATTATGATTAAAATTAAATTTCCAAAATCGATTTAAAAACAATTTCATTTTATTCCTTGTCGGTTCCTGATTCCAAAAACATATAGATATGATATGTTTGGATTAAAAACACGCTCAGAAAGTTAAAAAGAATAGAGATACAGAAAAGTGTGCTATGCAGCACAGCGCAACCGCTACCGCGTTAAACAGGCTCGTCACTTTCACTGCCTTTTGCACTAGCGGCGGACTACGGTCATTGTGAAAAAATGCAGTGCGTTCAGTTTCATTCTGTGAGTTCCACAGCTTGACTAAATGTAGTAATTTCGCCTTACGCGACTTGGTTTTTTTACAGGTGGGTAGGACTGGTATGAAACAGGGATGCGAGAAATACCTTAGTATTATGTGTGTGCGATGTGCGCGCGCGTGTGTGTGTGTGTGTGTGTGTGTGTGTGTGTGTGTGTGTGTGTGTGTGTGTGTGTGTGTGTGTGTGTGTTTTGTGCGCGTGCTTAAAAAACACGTAATGTGAAGTTACGTCTTCACTGCGAAAGAGAAAGAACACGTCGACAACGAAGAAGAAAAGGAATTGACGACAAATATCAGAAAACGACGGTGATAGCGATAAATACATTGGTGGTTATCACTGAAATTCATTGTTTGCTTAACGCCCAGCCGACCACGAAGGGCCATATCAGGGCTGTGCTGCTTTGACATTTAACGTGTGCCACACACAAGACAGAAGTCGCAGCACAGGCTTCATGTCTCACCCAGTCACATTATTCTGACACCGGACCAACCAGTCCTAGCACTAACCCCATAATGCCAGACGCCAGGCGGAGCAGCCACTAGATTGCCAATTTTAAAGTCTTAGGTATGACCCGGCCGGGGTTCGAACCCACGACCTCCCGATCACGGGGCGGACGCCTTACCACTTGGCCAACCGTGCCGGTATTCATTGACTTGACACGCAACAAAAGAAAGACGTTTAAAAACAAAA
>NW_027126581.1:55000-75000 GCF_037325665.1 Littorina saxatilis | reverse complement strand
GTCTTCTCAGGCTGCAAGGAAGGATTGTGGGGTCCTGAGCTGTGTCATCAGACCTGTTCTGCCAACTGTGCTGGTCCAGCCTGTCAGCGTGATGACGGCAACTGTGAAGGTGAGTCAGTCTATGCCGACTTTACTTGCATGGATATGACGACGTCAGTAAGTTTAGCAGCAGTATAATGCAGTTTAAGCAATTGTTTGATTTTCTGAAATACGAAGTCTTATGTACATATGCGTGCCAGGGGCACAATGTCATCAAATGTGGCATCCAAAATCACATGCTTGACGTCAGGGTAGTTCATGGCGGCCCAGGAGGCGCTGTATCCCCCAATGGACCAAGCGAAGAGCACGATGCTGTCTGGCTGGAAGCCCAGACGACTGATGGCATACTGCATCACCGCATCGATCGCCTTCTGCTCTGCGTCAGGGTATGGTGCCCCTGAGCTGCCAGCAAAACCAGGATGGTTCCAGCCCAGCACAGAGTAGCCGTATTTAATGGGTGTACCAGAACATCCCATCTCGTAGAAACCAGCGTTTCCCTCAAACACCACCACCAGTGTGTTTCCCTTGCGGCTTCCAGGGCTGCGTTTGTCGACGAACATGGTGTCGATCTCATTCAGGTCTTCCGTCAACACCTTTGCTCGCTCACCCTTTTTCTCTTCAATAAGAGCAGCACGACCCTGGTTGAGCATCCCACCGACCAGCATCTGCATCAACGACGTTGCTCCAGGGTACACCATCCGTCGGCCAAATGTGTGAATCGCGCAGTAGCTGAGCACACTGTAGACGAGAGATTTGACACCTTTGGGTTCCTGACTCCTGTCAAAAGGCACCTGAACCTTGGGACGCCCCACACGCTCACCTTTGCTTTCTCCAGAGTCGTCCCACCGGAAGTCTACAGGCCAGGCCCAGAACTCAAAGTCATAGCGACGAAGCAACTTCGTACTCGGGACACTGTGAGAGTTGATGGCGTCCACCAGAACCTTGACAAACGTCGTGTAGTCAGCATTGGTCAGCCTCCCAAGGCCTCTTATACAGAATGCTCCTGCTAAAACTCGAAACTATCCGTATAAATGGGGGCCTTCCTGGCCCCCATAATGACCTCTATAAATGATTCAATTGTACTCTGAGATCAATGACAGGTGAGATCGAGACTCGGTGATGATGGATTATGGTAACCATAGATTATCCAGAATAATCACCTCCTCAGCTAACAGAGACAAAGAGGCAGGTCATGGGATAAGATACGTTATCGTATCGTATAAACACATCCACTCCTTGCTAGGTGGTCCATGCACGTTGACGATACATACGTTCACACAGTCCTGTGAGGCTTAAAGGACCCCAACAGGCTATTTTTGGTGTCAAAAACGCGTTTATTTGCGTTTTGGCGTGACTTAGGTTAACCAGACATATGCATGCCGTAGGAAATTGTTTTCTCACCTTCCCTCACAGGGTTTAGTTTATTTCGGAATCGTTTAGGCCATAATCCGACGAATTTCGTGGCTGAAGCGAAGCGTTTTCGCGTTCCGATCTGGCAGCCATTGTATCTCAAACTTCCGCGAGAGTACGGAAGTGGTGAATTCTGGGTAAAATTTTTGATGACGTCAGAAGGGGTATTCATAGAAGCAACTTTAGCTGCTGAACCTTACAGTTTTGAGCCTGGGAGTTAAAATCAAGGGTCTGCGCGCCCCGTGCTGTGTAATCATTTTTTTTTGTTGCAAATCACGTTAATGTTCCCGATATCTTCTTGTCATCCCAATAGTCAAGGCACAAAAACAAAATCCCTTGAGTTTTGGGGTAGCGCGACTCCGTTGATTTTGTTTTCTTTCTCCATATCATTACTAGATTGTCCCGTCGCTGGGAAATTCGGATCACTTCCTCCCAGTGGAAAGCTAGCAGCAACAGAGTCGCGATACCCCAAAGTCAAGGGAGATCTTTGGGATTTTTCTTCCTTTTTATATTTAGTCAAGTTTTGACTAAATATTTTAACATCGAGGGGGAATCGAAACGAGGGTCGTGGTGTATGTGCGTGTGTGCGTGTGTGCGTATGTGTGTGTGTGTGTCTGTGGGTGTGTGTAGAGCGATTCAGACTAAACTACTGGACCGATCTTTATGAAATTTGACATGAGAGTTCCTGGGTATGAAATCCCCATACGTTTTTTTCATTTTTTTGATAAATGTCTTTGATGACGTCATATCCGGCTTTTCGTGAAAGTTGAGGCGGCACTGTCACGCCCTCATTTTTCAACCAAATTGGTTGAAATTTTGGTCAAGTAATTTTCGACAAAGCCCGGACTTCGGTATTGCATTTCAGCTTGGTGGCTTAAAAATTAATTAATGACTTTGGTCATTAAAAATCTGAAAATTGTAAAAAAAAATAAAAATTTATAAAACGATCCAAATTTACGTTTATCTTATTCTCCATCATTTGCTGATTCCAAAAACATATAAATATGTTATATTCGAATTAAAAACAAGCTCTGAAAATTAAATATATAAAAATTATTATCAAAATTAAATTGTCCAAATCAATTTAAAAACACTTTCATCTTATTCCTTGTCGGTTCCTGATTCCAAAAACATATAGATATGATATGTTTGGATTAAAAACACGTTCAGAAAGTTAAAACAAAGAGAGGTACAGAAAAGCGTGCTATCCTTCTTAGCGCAACTACTACCCCGCTCTTCTTGTCAATTTCACTGCCTTTGCCATGAGCGGTGGACTGACGATGCTACGAGTATACGGTCTTGCTGAAAAATGGCATTGCGTTCAGTTTCATTCTGTGAGTTCGACAGCTACTTGACTAAATATTGTATTTTCGCCTTACGCGACTTGTCTTTATTGTCCCAGTGCTGGGCAATTTGGGTCGCTTCCTTCCAGCAAAAAGCTAGAAACAACAGAGTCGCGCTACCCGAAAGTCAGTGAATCTATTAGATTTTTTTTCTCCATTTCTTTATTGTCCCATCACATTCCACACAACTTGGACACATACCAAAACTTGGACACATGACGATATTACCACGTCTTTGACACATACCACAACTTGGTCACATACCACAACTTGGACACATACCACATCTTGGACACATACCACAACTTGGACACATGCCACTACTTATACACATACCACAACTTGGACACATACCATAACTTGGACACATTACAATAGCTTGGACACATACCACAACTTGGACACATACCACAACTTGGACACATACCACATCTTGGACACATACCACAACTTGGACACATACCACAACTTGGACACATTCCACATCTTGGACACATACCACATCTTGGACACATACCACATCTTGAACACATTCTACATCTTGGACACATACCACAACTTGGACACATACCACTACTTAAACACATACCACAACTTGGACACAGACCACATCTTATACGCATACCACAACTTGGACACATTCCACAACTTGGACACATACTTGGACACATACCACAACTTGGACACATACCACATCTTGGACACATACCACATCTTGAACACATACCACAACTTTGACACATACCACTACTTCAACACATACCACAACTTGGACACAGACCGCATCTTATACGCATGCCACAACTTGGACACATACCATAGCCTGGACACATACCACAACTTGGACACATACCACAACTTGGACACATTCCACATCTTGGACACATACCACAACTTGGACACATACCACTACTTCAACACATACCACAACTTGGACACATTCCACATCTTGGACACATACCACATCTTGGACACATACCGCATCTTGGACATATACCACAACTTGGACACAGACCACAACTTGGACACATTACCATATCTTGGACACATACCATAACTTGGACACATTACCACATCTTGGACACATACCACAACTTGGACACATACCACATCTTGGACACATACCACAACTTGGACACATACCACATCTTGGACACATTCCACATCTTGGACACATACCACATCTTGAACACATTCCACATCTTGGACACATACCACAACTTGGACACATACCACAACTTGGACACATACCACAACTTGGACACATACCACATCTTGAACACATTCCACATCTTGGACATATACCACAACATTGTACATATTGGACACATACCTCAACTTGGACACATACCACAACTTGGACACATTCCACAACTTGGAAATTTCCACAACTTGGACCACAAACGCGACTCTGTTGCTGCTAACTTTTCACTGGGAGGAAGCGATCCGAATTCGCCAGCGATGAAGGAAAATAACGAAATGGAAAAAGAAAGAAAAACAAATCTAATGGATCCCTTGACTTTGGGGTAGCGCGACTCTGTTGCTGCTAGCTTTCCACTGGGAGGAAGCGATCCGAATTTCCCAGCGATCGGACAATAGGCTGAATAGAGATATTTTTTTAAATTTTTTTTATTTTTTTACAAATCGCGGATTTAGGTTCGACGTAATTTGTACAATATTTTTACATTTTTACAAACCACGGGTTAACAGCTCAGTTGGAGGTTTAATTGGTGCCAGTGTGTAGACATACAGGCCGTGGGAGTGGCTTAGGAGCGAGCAGATAGGTGTATCGTTATCAGCGTCTGTTACTGGAGATCGTTCTTACAGCGGCGTCCGAGTTGAGACGGAAGTGTCCCACCTATTTGGGTTGATAATCGGGGATTAATGTAGAATTGTATCCTCTTAGTCAGGTTTGAGGCACAAAGTGTACGAGGAAAAAACATTCTCTCTCAAGGGTGGGAAGTAAAATGTCTGCCAGACTCAGCAAATCGATTAGGCAGCCCATGATCACTGTTGTGAGTGTAGTTGAAGTTCTATCGGATTTGATGTTGGCTATGTTGTTGAAGACGTATAATTATGTTCTCGAATTTAAGTTGATGTTGTTGTTGTCGTCGTCGTAGATGAAATCAAGGTTGCAACATGTCAAATCAATCGTGTCCCACCTACAGTTTATCAGTTTAAAGCTGTTGTTGTTGACATTGTAGTTGTTCTTGGTTTTGGAGTTGATGTCAATGTTATTGTCGTCGTTGTAGTTGTTACCCAGTCGGATAGAAACAAATAAAAACTCAAGCCTGAGTCTCAAAGTTTTTTTTGCAACTCCGACCATTCGGCAGCAGCACACTCTCTCGGCATGATGTCGGGAGCACGCGCGCATCCACAGCTGCAGCAAAGACGCACACCGAGCGTTGCTACTTTCGCTTCTGGCTCCCCCTTGTGACGTCACAGCCAAGGGCTTGCCGCCGCGGGGAATTTGAAGTCTCGCGTAGCAGACGAATTTGGTCGCTTTTTGAGCATGCATTTTGTGTAAAATTAGACTGATGCAACACAAAACCTGAGATTTACTGATCGGATTTTGCATCTGTAGATGCTTACCTATATCGTTACATCAACCCCAACTGCTTTATCTGACCTTAAAAAGAGCCTGTTATACTCATGGAATTTCTGGCTGCTTTTATACTCTTTTATACCCACTTTTTTCTCGTTCATGGTTATTGTTTATGTGTATTGTTAATTTCTTTTGTGCTTTGGAGTTTCGTTTTTGCTCTTCCGTGCACCTCGAGGGTGTTAAGACTTCGAGGTTAGTTTGTGCAAACATTGACTGGGGACAGACATTTTCCTCGCCGAAAGTGTGGGTCGAATTCACTGCGTCAGTGACTAATATATTTTCGGAACCAGATACGCTATATTCATGTTAATACGATGACAGGTACACCAGTGAAACACTCGACAGCATATAAGGTTGACAAAGTTATGTCTCTATGGTAGCAAAGACAAAAGCTAACAGCGAACACATACTAGAACAACAACAACAACAACAACAACAACAACAACAACAACAACAACAACACAATACTCTTTAGCCATGGCTAATTTATAGACAAGAAAAGTCAAACGTACGTGTGCAGTGACCGCTGGTCCTGTCACATCCTCCATCACAGTTCACGTCACAGGGAGAGGAACAGTTTGGTCCGTAGAAGCCTTCCGGGCAAACTGAACCTAGTTGCATTTCAAACATTTGTCACTTAAACATTCAGAAACAAGGTATGCATGCACTCGAACTCGAACTCAAACTCGACAACTTTATTCTGGAAGGATAATGGCATTAGGTCTCTCTCTCTCTCTCTCTCTCTCTCTCTCTCTCTCTGTCTCTCTCTCTCTCTCTCTCTCTCTCTCTCTCTCTCTCTCTCTCTCTCTCTCTCTCTCTCTCTCTCTCTCTCTCTCTCTCTCTCTCTGTGTGTCTCTCTCTCTCTCTCTCTCTCTCTCTCTCTCTCTCTCTCTCTCTCTCTCTCTCTCTCTCTCTCTCTCTCTCGCTTCACAATACAAAATGTAAGGAGGCAGAGTGGTTCGATGAAGAATGCAGGGAAACCAGAAAAGGAGTGAGAGGTAAACTACATAGTTTTCGTCAAACCCGTGACGACAAAGACCTGGTTGAATATGTTGAGGCCAATAAAGAATACCGTGCTTTTTCAATACAAAACAAGTCGCGTAAGGCGAAAATACAACATTTAGTCAAGTAGCTGTCGAACTCACAGAATGAAACTGAACGCAATGCAACGCAGCAAGACCGTATACTCGTAGCATCGTCAGTCCACCGCTCATGACAAAGGCAGTGAAATTGACAAGAAGAGCGGGGTAGTAGTTGAGCTGAGAAGGATAGCACGCTTTTCTGTACCTCTCTTCGTTTTAACTTTCCGAGCGTGTTTTTAATCCAAACATATCATATCTATATGTTTTTGGAATCAGGAACCGACAAGGAATAAGATGAAAATGTTTTTAAATTGATTTGGAAAATTTAATTTTGATAATAATTTTTATATTTTTAATTTTCAGAGCTTGTTTTTAATCCAAATATAACATATTTATATGTTTTTTGGAATCAGAAAATGATGTAGAATAAGATGAACGTAAATTTGGATCGTTATATAAAACATACTTTTTTTACAATTTTCAGATTTTTGATGACCAAAGCCATTAATTAATCTTTAAACCACCACGCTGAAATGCAATACCGAAGTCCGGGTTTCGTCGAAGACTATCTGACCAAAATTTCAACCAATTTGGTTGAAAAATGAGAGGGTGACAGTGCCGCCTCAACTTTCACGAAAAGCCGGATATGACGTCATCAAAGACATTTATCCAAAAAATGAAAAAAACATCTCGGGATATCATACCCAGGAACTTTCATGTCATATTTCATAAACATCGGTCCAGTAGTTTGGTCTGAATCGCTCTACACACACACACGCACGCGCGCACAGACACACACACACACACACCACGACCCTCGTCTCGATTCCCCCCTCTACGACAAACGTTAAAACATTTAGTCAAAACTTGACTAAATGTAAAAAAAATGAGTCTCAAATAAAGAAAGCAGATGAATTGTTTTTCAATATTTTCAATTCGTCTGTTTTTTGGAATCGTTTAAAAAGTTGTGGATGGGAAAAGAAGTCTGAAGTCAGTGATAAAATTGGGATTGCAGAATGGTTTGAACATTTTAAAGATGTGTTCAGTTTTAAACAAGTCGCGTAAGGCGAAATAACACCATTTAGTCAAGGTGTCGAACTCACAGAATAAAACTTAACGCACTGCTTTTTTCACCAAGACCGCATACTTGTAGTTTCATCAGTCCACCGCTCGTGGCTAAGGCAGTGACATCGACAAGCCAGAATAGTGCGGTAGTGGTCGCGCTGAGCCGGATAACACGCTTTTCTGTATCTCTAATCTTTTTAGCTTACTGAGTTTGTTTTTAATCCACACATATCATATCTATATGTTTTTGGAATCGACAAGGAATAAATCATAATGTTCATATTGTTTTTATTTTCAGAGCTTGTTTGTAATCCAAATGCAACAAATGTATGTTTTTGAAATCAGAAAATAAGATGAACTTGTTTTTGGATCGTTTATTAAAAAATATAAGTTTAATTACAAGTTTCCGATTTTAATGACCAAACTCATTCGTTAGTTTTTAGGCCTCCAAGCTGAAATGCAATACCGAAGTCCGGCCTTTGTCGAAGATTGCTTGGCCAAAATGTCAATCAATTTGATTGAAAAATGAGGGTGTGACAGTGCCGCCTCAACTTTTACAAAAAGCCGGATATGACGTCATCAAAGACATTTATCGACAAAATGAAAAAAAATGTCCGGGAATATCATTCCCAGGAACTTTCATGTAAAATTTCATAAAGATCGGTCAAGTAGTTTAGTCTGAATCGCTCTACAGACACACACACACACACACACATATTGCACACTTGTTCACACACACACACACACACACACACACACACACACACACACACACACACACACACACACACACACACATACACACACACACACATACGCACACATACACCACGACCCTCGTCTCGATTCGCCTTCTATGTTAAAACATTTAGTCAAAACTTGACTATAATTATGCAAAAAAAAGAAGGTAGAAAGTGAACCACTTGATGAAGAGATTGGTTTCACAGATGCCGACAGCAGTGATTTGAACAGTAGCATATTAGAACAAGTCGCGTAAGGCGAAATTACTACAATTAGTCAAGCTGTGGAACTCACATAATGAAACTAAACGCACTGCATTTTTTCAAAATAACCGTAGTCCGCCGCTCGTGCAAAAGGCAGTGAAATTGACGAGCATGTTTAGCGCGGTAGTGGTTGCGCTGCGCTGTGCTGCATAGCACGCTTTTCTGTACCTCTCTTCGTTTTAACTTTCTGAGCGTGTTTTTAATCAAAACATAGTATATCTATATGTTTTTGGAATCAGGAACTGTTAACCCGTGATTTGTAAAAAATGTAAACTTTTTTACAAATCACGGGGCGCGCCCGATATTTTCTTGTCATCTCCAAAGTCAAGGGACAAAAACGAAATCCCTTACTTTTGGGGTTGCGCGACTCTGTCCCATCGTTGGGAAATTCCGGTCGCTTCCTCCCAGTGGAAAGCTAGCAGTGACAGAGTCGCACTACCCCAAAGTCAAGGGATCTATTAGTCCCGTTTCGCTGTTATCCCATTTCACCCCCATCTCATTTCGCGACATTTCTCAGACCAAGTGTCATTTTACCACCATATCATGTACCATTAGCTCTACATCCCATTTTGGCGCAATCCCGTTTCGCCGTTAGCCCATGTCGTCCCCATCCCATTTTTGCGACATTTCACAGGCCAAGTGTCATTTTACCACCATGTCATGTACCATTAGCTCCACATCCCATTTTGGCGCAATCCTGTTTCGCCGAAATACCATTTCGCCCCCATCCCATTTTCGCGACATTTTACAGGCCAAGTTTCATTTTACCACCTAGTCATACCACTAGCGCCACATTCCATTTTGTCGCCATGCTGTTTTGCCGTCATCCCATTTTGCCGCCATCCCTATTTCGCGACATTTTGGATTGTGGCAACAATGGGGTTTTGTGTAAACGGTAAGTCTCCTAAGTTGAATAACGCAGTATAGTAGTATAGTGAGGCTTGGCAAGAAGAATAAATCAAAATGGGATGGCGGCCAAATGGGATGGTGTCAAAATGGGATGTCGCGCTATTGTGGTAGTAAAATGACGCTTGGTTTGTGAAATGTCGCGATAATGGGGTGGGGGCGAAATGGAATGGCGGCGAAGCGGGAATGCGGACAAATGGGATATGGTGTGAAAATGGGATGTCGCGCTATTGTTATTACATGTTAGTAAAATGACGCTTGGCTTGTGAAATTTCGCGAAAATGGAATGGGGCAAAAAATGGGACGGCGGCAAAATGGGATTGCACCAAAATGGGATGTGGATCTCAAACTACCCCCACCTCTCAGCGTAGAGGCTTTAAACAAGAAAAAATACTAATAATAAAAGGCAGGTATTACTTTGTGGAATGCGATATTTTTACATTTTTACAAATCGCGGTTTTAGGTTCGACGTGATTTGTTGAATGCTTTTATATTTTTACAAATCACGGGTTAACAGGAACCGACACGGAGTAAGATGAAATTGTTTTTAAATCGATTTTGGAAATTTAATTTTAATCATAATTTTTATTTTTTTATTTTTCAGAGCTTGTTTGTAATCCGAATAATAACATATATATATGGTTTTTTGAATCAGAAAATGATGACAAATAAGATAAATGTAATATTGGATCGTTTTATAAAAACAATAATTGTAATTACAATTTTCAGATTTTTAATTACCACCAAAGTCATAAATTAATTTGTAAGCCTCCAAGCTGAAATGCAATACCGAAATCCGGCATTCGTCGAAGATTGCTTTGCCAAATGTTCAATCAATTTTATTGAAAAATGAGGGTGTGACAGTGCCGCCTCAACTTTTACAAAAAGCCGGATATGACGTCATCAATGACATTTATCCCAAAAAATGAAAATAAATCTGGGGATATCATACCCAGGAACTTTCATGTAAAATTTCATAAAGATCGGTCCAGTAGGTTACTCTGAATCGCTAAACACACACACACACGCACAGGCACACACACACACACATACACACATACACCACGACCCTCGTCTCGATTCCCCCTCAATGTTAAAACATTTAGTCAAACCTTGACTATTATGTAAAAAAGAAGTTATTGTATCTGTACAATATTTGAACACTGAAAAATCAGCAGGTCCAGATGGCATTTAAGGCACACATGCTCAGAACAGGAGGCCACTGTGTGATTACATTTTTGATGTTTTTGTAATGCAATGTTCGAAGTTTGTTTCCTTTTTTTTTTTTTTTTTTTTTTGGTGTGTGGCTTGGAGCAAACCTTCTTCATAGGTCTTTTCTTTTCTCTGTCAAATGTGTACATTTTTAAATCAACATACTTTATCAGTAAACTACTATGTTTAAATAAATAAATAAATAAAAATAATCATAACATAAATTTATTCCTAATGTTCAGCTCAGTTTCCTTTTTTTTTTCCTTCTCCCTCTTTCTTTTTTCTTTTAGTCTTACATTTTTAAATCAACAGCTTAAAGATAGGGTTTGGAAAAAAAAAATTACTTCTTTTGCCCTAATCTTTTCACCTCTATCATGGACAAATACCAACAATGGACAATTTTATTAAAATATTTTACAATTACCATTATTCTCAGTCTATATGTGTCGCAAATCTAACTCTGAATTAAACATGCACACAATTTCTATTGGTTTCCCGTATTTGAATTTTCCCACACACATTTTTGCCACAATAATAAGTAAATTGATATAGTTTACTAAATTGTTTGACATACCAGGTGTTTTCATGTATCCTAACAGTGCTGTTTGAACATCAATTTTTATATTAACATTATACTGCTGAAATACCTTATTGGTTATTCTTTCCCAAATTGGATGTATAGCAGAACATTCATAAAAGAAATGTTCCACAAAATCAATCTTATCTGGACAGAATGAGCATTTGTTATTCATTCTAATTCCCATTTTACACAACAAAATATTAGTCGGATATATGTTATGCAGTATCTTCCAGTGCAATTCTCTCAGTCTTGATTCTTTAGATACATTCCTTACGATGAGCCAATGCCATTTAGTTATTTCTATATTAAACTTATGCATCCAGAAATTCAGACAACAAGGGTTGTGTTCAGTTTTACTTATTAAATGTAATCTATAAGAACGTGCTGTAAATAACTCTTTATGGTCGAAAAGCAGAACATTGTTTTCATTGGATTGCATGAGCATATACGCCGGATATCTTTTCATAAACGAGGTAACAGCAGTCTTTACCACATTATACTCTAACATCAGTGAAGGATAAGTACCCACTTTCACTTTAATCTGTTCTAGGGATAACAGCCTGTTATTAACACATATATCACCAAATAATGCGATCCCACATTTAGTCCATTTCTTAAAAGATAACACATTATTGAGGTTTGTTTCCAAAAGAATGGGCCAAGGCGATTATTGTGCCTATCTTTAAAAAAGGAGATCAGCATAGTGCAGACAATAATAGGGGTGTGTCCCTTTTGAGTGTCATTGCTAAATGTTATACTTCAATTTCGAACACGAGACTGTATGCATGGCTGGAAGATAAGATTTATAAAAATCAAGCTGGCTTTAGGAAACCGTGTTATCCCCCCCTCTGCTTCTTTCTCTCTGTAAACTTGTAGGGCTAGTTATTTTTCGGTAACTTACCCAACAACCAAAATCACTTACCCAACAACGGGCCTGAATCCTCGATAGCTCATGGGTAGAGACTGTACGCATTGTGGATCTACTTTTTGCGACTCAAAAGTTCAGAACACTCTAATGTACAAAATATACATTTCTGGAGCAAACAATACAACCATACCGCATTTAAACCAGCAACTACAGGCTTGAACACATGAATCTCAATATAAAATCCATGAGTTTGGTTGTTTTTTGAATTCAGATCTGCCGTGCACAATCGTTTATCGCTAGCAAGATTCCAAGGAAAAGTAACTCTCATACTTTGTCTTGCGACACGAGTAGTTCCCCTTCCAGATTTCGGCTGCATCGAGAAGACTTGCAATCCGACGGTCAGTTTTCAACAATATTTCATTTTATAAACAGATTACACGCAATCAATTGCAAACATTTAATCAACTTAAAGAACATGCAGCGGTTTCATACACTATTTTGCCCCAGAAAACTGAACTTCATACAGTTTTTAACGTTGGAACACGGGTGTAAAACTTCGTCTGCTAGTCACATTCGAGGAAAGAACATTTCCTGAGCGATACCAAAACATGAACAGAACACACACTATCTGCCTTTACCGCCACAGCAGAATGACAACATAACTGTGTACTTGATTTTTGTTCAAAACATGGAAACTGACAAGAAGTGTTAAAAAAATTGAATAATTTGCACGGAACTATACAACCGCGCATTAATCGATCGCCTGCGCAGGTAGACTGGTTGGGTGAAGCTCGCATTTTTCATGATCCGCTAACTTCGACCATTATTTTTGATAATCACTGAGACTCGGCATGTAACCTCTACTTCTACCACATATCACAATTTTACTCTTTATGCAATAGCTCAGAAATGTTTGAGCAGAAAAGGACACACATGTTATGTTGCTTTTGTTGATTTTCTTAAGGCCTTTGATTCTGTAAACCATGAACAAATCCAAAAACAAAGAGACTGCCAACGTTCCAAAATTCAGAATAATAAAAGAAGATAGGTAGGTTGTTGGAACGTTTGTTATTGACAAAACAATACATTCACAGATATTTCGATATCGATCTTTTAAGTGAACAGACAAACACATATTCACACAAAACTTATCTTGATAGTTCTATCGGTTTACGTCCACTCGTCTGGAAGCCGAGCAAATGAATAATTATTCAAAACTCTTTGTTCGTGCAAGTCAGGGATTTGTTTTGCACGATTTACAAGGGGGCCCTTGTCGAGTGACGGTTCGCGAAGGTCTTTATCTCAAAAGTGCCACAATTCCCCACTGTTATACATTACTACATGCTTCATTACTTAAAGTAACACAGCATGGATTCTGAACAGTAGTTCTACAAAAGAAAATGCGTGATTGCATGTATTATACATTGAAGCTTGTTAGCTAAAAGGTTGTTACCTGTTTTCAGGGAACGTTCTATCATGCTGTTTGTAGTATGATGTTTTGTTCTGGTATGATATTATCTTCAGTGTATTAGAGCAGCTTACCGAATACTTGAAATTCACACAGGTTCAGCGTCTGGTCTGTCCTGTCCAAGGTGAGTCGCACAACCCGCCCGTACATGACTGAAGTACACCTCACTAAGTTGTTCCTGGTGCTGGGTGCTGACGTCACGCTGATACAGGTCTTGTTGTCCACTGTGATGGTGAAAGGGTACAGACGGTTGTTAACTGTTGAGCAGAAAGACAACCCATAATTATGTTATTGCGAAAGTAAAGGTACACTTGACCCACAGCCATCTGATCTCTCTCTCTCTCTATGTCTCTCTCTCTGTCTCTCTCTGTCTCTAACTCTCTCTCTCTCTCTCTCTCCCTATCTCTCTCTCTCCCTATCTCTCTCTATCCGTCTATTCATACCAGTATTACCTCGCTGGAATCCGTAAATACCTCCCTTCAGAACACTGTGGACGAGGTTGCTAAATGGTTTACTTCTAATATGCCATGATATTGCACCCTGATAAAACTAAAAGGCTTGTTATTACCACAAGACAGAAGCATTCTGAAATAACAACTGTCCTTAGGGACAACTCAAATACAGCAAGTTAAAGAACATCGCATATACATGTACTTGGTGTAACTGTCAATAATGACATGAAATGGCCAACACACATAACCAACCTCTGCAAAGTGTTATCAAAGAATTTATATTTGTTGTCAAAACTCAAACATTATGCGAAATCTGAAACACTAACAATTTTCGTTCATGCTCACATAATGCCTCATATTAATTTTGCTTCAACATTGTGGGATGGCTGCAGTGATGTTCACTTACTTAAACTCAATTATTTGTACCGACGTGCTGCTAAGCTTATCCTGCAGGAATAGAACATGTCAACAGAAATGAAGTTGTAAAATAGTTCATGGTGATGTGCCCAAGTATTTTACACACGTCACGAAGAGGTATATGGGTCTTACAATTTACTCCCAGCAATTCCTCGCATAGATCTTTATAAATCAAGCTGTGCTTGTTCAGGTTCATCTCTGTGAAATTTGTAAGCAATTGAAATCAAACGATTCACATCTTTAAAAGTCTTTAAAAGGCGAGTGTACACACACACTTGATGACAATATAAACTGCCCCCTAAAATCTTGTTTTTATTGAGTATTCTCATTGTGTATGCAATGCTCGTTTTTCATTGTATATGCATGTGAAGTCAATCTGAATGCGTACTTCCTCGACCGCCTCTCCCTTATCCTTGAAACCAAAGAGTCTGTTTATGGCACCGTTTAACGATGCATTGATGCAATATGTTGTTGTTTGTTTGTTATTGTTTTAGACTTGTCTTCTTATGACATTATGTTTGAAGGACAGGTTGGAAGATTAGGCTAAAATTAGGCTAAGCCTAAAACCTGTATCCTTGTGTAATACAGTTCTAAGTTCTGAGTTCTGACCTCTCTCTCTTCTCTCTCTCTCTCTCTCTCTCTCTCTCTCTCTCTCTCTCCTCTTACTTTTCTCTCTCTCTATTTCTCTCTCCCTCTCCCTCTCTTTCTCTCTCTCTCTCTCTCTATCTTTCTCTCTATCTCCTTCCTTTTCAATCTCTCTCTCTCTCTCCCCCCCCCCCCCCTCTCTCTCTTTCTCTCTCTCTCTATCTCTCCCTCTTCTCCCTCTCTCTCCTTACTTCTCTCTCTCTCTCTATTTCTCTCTCCCTCTCCCTCTCTTTCTCTCTCTCTCTCTCTTTCTATATCTTTCTCTCTATCTCCTTCCTTTTCAATCTCTCTCTCTCTCTCTCTCTCTCTCTCTCTCTCTCTCTCTCTCTCTCTCTCTCTCTACCAAACAGGCAGACAGGCATACAATCAATCAATTAAATATTTAATCAATCAATCAGACAATCAAACAATCAAACAATCAATCAATCAAACAATCAATCAATCAATTAATCAAATACTACTGATTAACATAGTCAATTCATACAATACAGGTTACACAATTGCTTTTTTTTGTCGGAAAGAGTTATGCATACGAGCATATACTGCAACTAAGATTTCGTCAAGAATTACTCTCAGGAATTGTTAAGAAGTGCTCACAGTACGTGCCGATCTTGCCAGTTCTGCCATCACGCGCCCAGACGGTGATGTCATGGACAGGGTACGTCCCGCCCAGGTCCACCTCCCACCAGGGATACACGCTGGATGGGTCATTATCGGCTGTGTGACTACAGCTGCCTTTGAAAAAGTCTCCTTCCGTGTTGCCGTCGGCAGCGTGACTGGCCGCTCCTTTGTTGCTGTAAGTGCTGATCTGACGGCACGTCTTACCTTTGGCCACGTTCTCTGTACATTATACAAAGGATTGCAGAGGTCAGTTTGGTAAGGTACATGACTACCAATAACAAGCAACCCACACGAATCCTAATACCTTCTACTTCTGTTGATCGAAAAACCGCAAAGTACCGCAAAACACCTTGTAATCGCATTGTATCGAACATACGCCCACCTTTAGTCAAATACGGTGTGAAGGGTGTAGTTCCTAGTACACGCCCATAGCTTGTTTTGGATCACGGTGAAAGGAAAGTTAATTTTTCACAGTCGGATTTTCATTTATTTTTAAACGCCTTGCGTTCTTAGCCTAGTTCCAAAATAGCATGCACACCGAAGTCAGTTATTCGCTGCGATCGTGGGTTTAAAGAGTCGACCACATGCTATTGCTTGTCACCCTAAAGCGAGGCGCAACTCTACCACAGCGCTTACAAATCCTGACAGCGTTATTTCCGGAAAACGTTCATTCTCAGACAAGCCTTAAACTTACGTGTGCAGTGACCAGTAATCCTGTTGCACCCTCCGTCACAGCTCGTGTCACAAGAAGTAGAACAGTCAAGACCATAGAATCCCTCCTTGCATACTGAAAACAATTCCAGCATACCGAACATTTTCAGCAAAAATGTCAGAAACACAGACCACGTGCACAAGAGATCAGTCGAATTACAGTTGCATACAAAGCATAGCATGGACAATGGCTGAGACACTGGTTGGGTTGCAGTTTGGCGAGAGAGACATCAATGATGGTGTATGCTTGATACGGATGTTATCACCACAAATTGTTATGAGTTATCAGCCATTTAAACAGCTTCCGATGTGGAACAACAGGTAACTGATCTGATTATGTGTTTGCAAACATGGATTGATTTGCGCAAAACTTACGCGCTGCAAGCGTATTTGTTAATGTAACCCTTCTAATGAACACAACCCCGTAGTCTTGTTGTCGATTAAATATGACTGTTCAAACTATGTATGTAACAACAGAATATCAAACACACACGTCCTTTAAACAGCCATAAATTCGTTTTCGTCATGTGGCGATTCTACATGCCCTCTATCTCAAAAGTAGCATACCTTTCGTGAATCTTCACAAGTAATACACTTCGGTCCTATGTAACCGGTTTTCAATCAACTCATCCTTTTTGCTCATACCAATAAGCAATTGCATAATATGAATCATTGCCTTGTTTGTGTCTTCCGAGCGAGCTACTTGTCGTTTTGTCAGATACGTTTATTTGTCAGGTTATTGAGACATCCCAGGGCACTAAGGGATTTATAGAGCAAAACGAGAAAATTCATTATTGAACGAAGCGCATAGCGAACGAGGTGGGGAAAAAAGTATTCCCTCTGTACGATAACATTAACTAATTAATTTTCATAAACAAGGTATTTTCTTCACCAAACTTGTTCATTTAAATGTAAGCCACACACACACACACACACACACACACACACACACACACACACACACACACACACACACACACACACACACACACACACACACACACACACACACACACACACACACACAAGGCAAGAAGGAGAAGATGTTGCACATTTGTTTCATTCTGAAATGCTATTGATATTTTGTCTCGTAGATTAATGATTTTAGTGTATTGTTGTTAGCTTACCTAATATCTGCAATTCACACAGGTTCAGCATCTGACCGGGCATTGTTACGTTAAGACGCACCACCCGTCCGTACATCACTGAAGAGCACGTGACTGAGTTCTCCCTGGTGCCTGCTGCTGACGTCACGCTGACACAGGTCTGACCGTCCACAGTAATGGTGAACGGGTACAGACGGCTGTTAAGGCTATTCCCTGTCCAGCGAAAAAACGACATGCATGTACATTGCTAAGGGAAGACATGTTATCTCTCTCTCTTTCTCTTTCTCTCTCTCTCTCTCTCTCTCTCTCTCTCTCTCTCTCTCTCTCTCTCTCTCTCTCTCTCTCTCTCTCTCTCTCTCTCTCTCTCTCTCTCTCTCTCTCTCTCTCTCTCTTTGGGTTCAAATACTTAAACCATGAAGTCTTTAAGAAGCACTTGATGCCATTGCAATGAAGAAAACTGGACGAGGATGGGATACAGGGAATGGCCAGGCATTGGGTGGCGGGAGGGCTCAAGGTCCATTAGATGCTGTTACAAAAATAGCATGTGAAAGGGGTATTCCGGGTCTGTCTTTGTGACAAAAAGGTGCGTTTGACGGGATAGAGAGTGGGGAGGGAGAGTTTTGTGAACCCCATTCCCCTTTCCGATCCAGCCTTGTACGTACAATAGTTGGCGCGTCCCCAGACGGTGATGTTGTAGACGGGGAACGTCCCGCCCAGATCCACCTGCCACCAGTGGGTTCCCTGTTGTGCTGGCAATGTGTGGATACAGTTGTTTGCCTCATAGTGCCCACTGGTGTTGCCATTGGCAGCGTTACTGGACCGACCTTGGTTACTATAATTGCTGCTCTGACTGTATTTCTTCCCCATCGCAACATTTTCTGTGCATGACACATTTATGTCAGTTGTCAATGACAAATACTTGACAAAACACTTACATAATGATAATATGATAATGATAATTTTGCGATGATCTTTCCTATGCGCCTGTTAATTTAAAGTGAGTTATCTTTCAATTGTACACGCGCACGGGTGACGTTCCACTATTTGGCGTCTGCAGTCTCCAGGTCACTGAATAATCACTACTGAAACGAGCAAACAAAAAGAGAGTTGTGAACTACACACACATATATACGTATCAATGCCATATTTTAAAACTTCCGACGATCGTGACATAAACAGGCTCGTTGCAAAAAATATATTTACGAAACCGGACATATCCAATTTATTTGTATTATGATTGCTATTTTCATGCAGAGACTTGTACATCCTACATCCGCATTGTGTCAGTCATACAAAATAAACATTGGCAACAATTGCGGCAGCAGCGGCAACAACGACGCCATCGTGAAACACTAAACACCAGAGAGAGAGAGATGTTAACCCGTGATTTGTAAAAATGTAAAAATTGTTACAAATCACGGGGCGCGCCCCGCGATTTGCAAAAACATTTTTACAAATCGCGGGGCGCGCCTCGCGATTTGTAAAAATGTTTTTACAAATCGCGGGGCGCGCCCCGTGATTTGTAAAAAATTTTACAAATCACGTTTTTGCGCCCGATATTTTCTTGTCATCTCCAAAGTCAAGGGACAAAAACGAAATCCCTTGACTTTTGGGGTAGCGCGACTCTGTTAATGTTAAGAATTTATTTTTTTAATATTTTTTTTCATTACAAGGATGTCCCATCGTTGGGAAATTCCGGTCGCTTCCTCCCAGTGGAAAGCTAGCAGTGACAGAGTCGCACTACCCCAAAGTCAAGGGATCTTTTAGTCCCGTTTCGCCGTTATCCCAATTCTCCCACATCCCATTTTGGCGACATTTCTCAGGCAAAGTGTCATTTTACCACCATATCATGTACCATTAGCTTCACATCCCATTTTGGCGCAATCCCGTTTCGCCGTTAGCCCATTTCGCCCCCATCCCATTTTTGCGACATTTTACAGGCCAAGTGTCATGTTACCACCATGTCATGTACCATTAGCTCCACATCCCATTTTGGCGCAATCCCGTTTCGCCGTTATCCCATTTTGCCCCCATCCCATTTTCGCGACATTTCACAGGCCAAGTGTCATTTTACCACCGTGTCATACCACTAGCGCCACATTCCATTTTGTTGCCGTCATCCCATTTCACCGCCATCCCTATTTCGCGACATTTTGAATTGTGGCAAAATTGGGATTTGGCGAAAACGGAATGTCTTCCTAGTTGAATAACGCAGTATAGTAGTATAGTGAGGCTTGGCAGGAAGAATAAATAAAAAATGGGATGGCGGCCAAATGGGATGGTGTCAAAATGGGATGTCGCGCAATTGTTATGACACGGTAGTAAAATGACGCTTGGCTTGTGAAATGTCGCGACAATGGGATGGGGGCAAAATGGAATGCGGTGAAACGGCATGGCGGCCAAATGGGATATGGTGTCAAAATGGGATGTCGCGCTATTGTTATGACATGTTAGTAAAATGACGTT